>NC_090226.1:6945000-7005000 GCF_024489055.1 Chanodichthys erythropterus | reverse complement strand
TTCTGCATTGAAAGCCTTCAACTAGACTTATGATGTCACTTGAAATATCTTGCTGAAAGCAACATGTAAGCAAACGAAAGCAGTATCGTTTTCATAGAGCAGCTACAGTCTGATTTAATCGTGACTGAAATATTGTCGACATGATGTCACTCTCTTTGCATGTGTGTTTGAGTGTGTATAAAGGATTTGGTGAAGTGACTTCTAGAGCCGGAGGGATATTTGCAGGCTTTCGTCGTTTGTTTTGGGAAATCCAACACCTCTGGAATCCCAAAGCGGCCGTTCTGTTCTCTGGTTGGCTACCTGTGCAGGCTCTGAGGTCAGTGATGCATGATCCAAACCAACACCTCCGCTCTGAAATCATGCGTCCATTATGCACTCCGTCATCTCCCGCTCCGGCTCCTCATCCCCAGATCTGCGTCTCAGCTTCAGTGTGGGGAAAAAAAGCAGTGGTCGGAACAATAGGACCGCCACTCAAACCAATCTCCTGCTGGAGGGAGTGTGTGTGTGATGCTTCAAAGAATGGAGAGACTGTGGTGTCATCTAACCGCGGGGCGAAGACTGTATTCACGGGGTTCTTCAAAAATGTGTGCGTGATGTTTTACTGGATGCCCCCTCCTCTCACCTCATATGCTTTATTCTGTTATTCTATTCATTTTCCACTTACATAATGAGGAAAAAAAACACATCTTTGAGAGCTTCAACAGTTGTACACTGTAATGGATTGGAAGAGAGAGAATAAGAGAAAGAAACGCTTTTTATAAGAAGAATGCAAAATATGTGAGTGATTGAAAAAGAAAGAGAAATAGAGGGTCAGCAACCTTTTTCTGTTCATAAGCTATTTATTTGTCACATGTCAGGCGAATCTTTGGCTGTTTGGGATACTATCATAATGCATACTCAATACTGCACATTCTACACTGAATAGGGATTTAATTTAAGTTTTGGTGCAAAATCATATCATAATTATTGTAGTTTTGAGTTAAATGTACACTAACATTCAAAAGTTTTTTTTTTTAAAGAAAAAAAATGTATTCAGCAAGGATGCAATAAATTGAGCAAAAGCGCCTTTTACTTTTACATTGTTACAAAAGATATCCATTTGAAATAAATGCTGTGCTTTTGAATTTTCTATTCATCAAATAATCCTGGGAACTAAAAATATATCACAGTTTCCAAAAATCCACATTGATAAAAATAAGAAATGTTATGCAAATCAGCATATTAGCATGGGTTCATGTGACTGAAGACTGGAGTAATGATGCTGAAAATTCAGCTTTGCCATTGCCATTGCACATTTCAAAACATAGTAATAAAATCTGTATGAAAATATAAAAGTTAGTATAATTAGCCCAGTTGATCGTACTGAATTTGGGCCAATGAAATTAAATTACATTGGACCAACTCAATTTAATTGGCCCAAATTGAGTTGGACCAACTTAATTAAATTGAGTTGGCCCAACTCAAGTCACTATAAAATTTTGAGTTGGAGTGGTCTGATTTTTTTTTTTTTTTTTTTTTAGCGGTATTACTATATTTTAATCAAATAAATGCAGCCTTTGTGAGCATAAGAGACTTTACATTAAAAACCATAAAATTTTGAATGGTAGTGCTATACATAGTTCAGAAGTAAGAAATATGCAAGGTTGTATGCAATTCCGAACATACCCTTTGTCAATCCCTGAGAAACCAAGAGCATCCTTACTCAGCTCTTACCTCATTTCCTCTCTAATAACCAAACACCTCCACACTAGCCACACTCAGAGCAGTGACGCTCCACATAATGACACAAACGTGAATAGCCAGACTGGTTTTAATCATATTTTGTATGTGAATGAGTCACATGATTTCCTGCAAACCTTTGTCTCCGTGTTTTACTTAATTTCAAAACGGTCTGTTATGTCACCGAGCGAACATGCTCAGACATGGATCTGGTCAGGTGAGAGGTGGAGTGGCACAACAACCCAAAAGGCCAGTATGATCAGTCGGAGGCCAGAGTAACCGCCGTTGCATTGCATTGGTAGGGAGGGTCAACTTGTTTTCTCTTAAACTGCTTCATTGATTGACTAACCTGTTTAAATTCATTTTGCTTAATTCAGTGTGTATCGGCTAGCAATTTCATGAAAGAACTGTAATGAATTCTAACGTATGATTACTATTATGATTATGAAATTTTAAGCATCAAAACAGCTTTTGAGAATCACATTAAGCCTTTATAAAGTATAATAAAATTATAATCTGATCATTAATCAGTCTTTTGTGATGGTATATACACATTATCTTTGGTTTTATTGGACTCTTTTACTTCCGTTTCAACTGTTTTCATGGTCTTTTTATTGTATTCTTTGTTTTGACCTTTTCACAAAGTCTGTGATCAGTTAAATAAACATTAACACTGTCTCAGGTAAAGGTCAAAGAATTAAAGAAACTGTCACCCGGTCTGCAGACAAAACGGTGTCCTCAGCAGTGGATGAGTCACGGTCCGCCCAGCTCACACATGACCTCTGACATTTAATTGTCAATACACTGATCTGAAACCAGCTTACTTGATCCTTTGGAATCACACAGGAGAGGCTGTTCTTGGATCAGAGCGTGAGATAACTATCTGAGTGTGACATTTACAGTAGAGCCATACAAACACAACAACACAATAAAGATGGAACTGTCCTTTATGTGAAAATGTACAAGCATTCATGGATTCAGGTCCCTATAGGACACACTTAGAAAGTGTCAACTTTCTAATCTTTTATTTTATTATAACTTCAGATTGGCATATATTATCATTGTGAGATATTTCAGTCTTAGTCATGATGCAATATATTTAATTCAGCTTTTATGAAAACAAAATATAAATACAGAAAACAAAAGCGAGACAATGAGAGTAGATTCCCTCTGTATCCACACCAAACCCAACACTTCTATTAATTAATGTGGCAATAAAAGCCAACTCTGTGCATGCGTGATGTGGATGTCAGAGCGGGTCTCTTCATTTGAGAAAATACAGTGGCTCAATAGGAGTCTTTCCTGTTTATGGCTCGTCCCTCTTAATAGAGTTTATTCTTTCTTCCCATACTAAAATTAAACTTTGACACAGGATGTGAGCTTCTGACTGATGCCTGGACCATCCATGAATAGCAGCAGTCAGATTTTCACACTGTCCGTTTCACCCCCCTTTTTTTTTCCATTTTGTTCTTCTCTTCCAGTCACCCCCATACAGAGTTTTTATCTCATAAGAAAGTCAAGTTTATTTTTTAAAACACACACTGGAATATTGATGGAGAGACTTTCTGAACAAAGAAAAACACTACTGATATAGTTTTATAATTATATAATTAATACCGGAGGATATTGTTTGTGTTTCACATATGATGCATTTATATCTGCTTTTACTTTTCATTATGGCTAAAACTCTTATAAAGAAGCAGTTTGTTTTAAGATGCCATCATAATCATCTTATACTGCCCTCTAAAGGGCACACGTTGCCATGCTTTATTATTCAGTTTTCCTTGAAAGTCATTTTAAAGGATTAGTTTGCCCAAAAATGAAAATTCTGTCATTAATTACTCACACTCATATCATTACAAATGACATGAATGAAAGATAAACAAATAAATTATAAAGCATAAATAAACAGAACAGTGAAGGAAATTCTAGGTATAATTCTAGTTGTGAAATAATTATTTTTGAACTATTTGCAAATAAGATTTGCCTTAATTTGCTATAAAATATGCACACGTGCTACTTTTATTTGTATGCCTAATGTGTTGAAAATGTAAGTGTCTCATCACACTCAGTTAGGAATTAAATGAAACACATAAAAAAATTTTTTTTTAGTTGAAAACAACCATATTTGAGAAAAAAATTTGGGCATTTATAATTATTGGGGGGTGGGGGGGGGTACTTGTTCCCCTTCATGTCTATGGTGGTTACAGCCCTCCCTCCAATAACAGCCTATACAACTACCACTTTCAAGCCCCAAAAAGGTAGTAAATACATCATTAAAGTAATCCATGTGACGCCAGCGGTTTATCCTTGATTTAATGAACCGAGTGCTTTGTTTGTGCAAAAAAATAAAATTAAATTATAATTTACCTATTCATTTACATGCGTCATGGCGCTCTCGTGAACGCGTGTTGGAGATTACTATTAAAAAATAATGAAGTTCATTATTATAATAATTAAGTTTCATTTATAATAAATACTGCAATATTTTATTTCATTTTGTAGATTTCATAAATCCGGCAGACGAATGTAAATGTGCACATGCCTACCTAAATATATTATTGATGTAGTATACTTGAATATGATGCAGTTTTATCTGGGAGTGGCAAAAACTGAAACCTGTTCTTTAAAGGTGCCCAAGAACCCCTTTTCAAAAGATATAAGTCTAAGGTGTCCCCTGAACGTGTCTGTGTACTTTCAGCTCAAAATACCCCATAGTTTTTTTTAAATACATTTTTTTAACTGCCTATTTTGAGCCATTATTACGTATGCACCGATTAAGCGTGTGGCCCCTTTAAATCTCCCGCTCCCGCTCCCCCGGCCCCGCGAGCTCTCAGCTGCCTTAAACAGCAAACACAACGTTCACACAGCTAATATAAGCCTCAAAATGGATTTTTACAAAGTGTTCATCATGCATACATCGATTCCTGTGAGTATAGTATTTATTTGGATGTTTGCATTTGATTCTGAATGAGTTTAAGGCTGTGCTCCGTGGCTAACGGCTAATGCTACACTGTTGGAGAGATTTATAAAGAATGAAGTTGTGTTTATGCATTATACAGACTGCAAGTGTTTAAAAATGAAAATACCGACGGCTCTCTTGTCTCCGTGAATACAGTAATAAACAATGGTAACTTTAACCACATTAAACAGTACATTAGCAAAATGCTAACGAAACATTTAGAAAGACAATTTACAAATATCACTAAAAATATCATGATATCATGGATCATGTCAGTTATTATTGCTCCATCTGCCATTTTTCGCTGTTGTTCTTGCTTGCTTACCTAGTCTGATGATTCAGCTGTGCACATCCAGACGTTTTGCCCTTGTCTAATGGCTTGAACATGGGCTGGCATATGCAAATATTGGGGGCGTACATATTAATGATCCCGACTGTTACGTAACATTCGGTGTTATGTTGAGATTCGCCTGTTCTTCTGAGGTCTTTTAAACAAATGAGATTTATATAAGAAGGAGGAAACAACAGTGTTTGAGACTCACTGTATGTCATTTCCATGTACTGAACTCTTGTTATTTAACTATGCCAAGATAAATTCAATTTTTCATTCGATGGCACCTTTAAGATGGGAAAATCTACATGAGTAATTCTCACTTGCTTTTACCACTTGTCAAGTGTCCCCCACTGGAGTTTGGGGTGATAAAGCATTTGCACAAATCTGCATGATCTATGATTAGTTTCCAGATCTGTATAGACATAAAATAGAGGAAATGGAGGCCCAGCGGGGACCCTCTCCTGCTTTAGCTCTGCACACTCGCTTTAGTTCACATGCTTGTCTGGCTGCCCGTTCCCCCACAGGCTCTATGTAAACACTCCAGGATCTGCTTTAAAACAGCCCAGAGGAGCAGAACGACCGAATCAGCCACAGATGTTTATACTGCCGCCCCAGCTGCTGCCCTGAACAGGAAGTGGCCATGGCCAGAGCAACTTAACTCATCGCTAAATGTGGCAGTAAATATTTTCTGTTTAGGGAACATGAGAAAAGCCACACTAATTTCTTCTCAATCTGTGTTCTAAGTCTTGTAGGAACTTCAAGGCACTAGGAAGAGATTGAGAGGTCAGTTCAGCTTGGTGTGTTCCGTGGGACATTCACACACAACTTCCTGTCAGTTCTGCTTTCCCATGAGCCTCATGGTCCATAAAAAGACCTCGTATCTTATCTTCCATAGCTTCATTAACCTAATAAAAACAATTACAGACCACAAGTCGACCCAGATGGTTCTTATAAAGCGAGTGCACTGATCTGACAGGAACACCTTCTGAGAAACATTCAGAGAAATCTGAGAAGGGAAGTTTTAGAGGGAGACAAAAACTTTAACATCTACACATATAACCTATATGCGTTTTATTCAAAGGAAGTCCACAACCATACCCAGAACCGTTTCTAACCATTTTGGTGTCTGAAGCGAGATGTAAAAATATTTCCTAGGATACTGAGATCTATTGACTTTAGATTTCTAGACAGGAACACTTTTACATGTTTTTCTTCTAAATAACACATCTAGCTCTAAGCTTTGTTTGTGGAAATAGTTTACTAAATCATACATCATTTTGCTGACGCCACCATTCATTTAAAAATGATATAATTTCAATTTACACTAAACATTTGTATTTCTGATGCATATCCTGATTTTGCAGAGTTAGCCATGTTCCTGGGTCAAGATATTTTGTTAAACCTTCCTGTCCAGAAATTTTATCCTAACCATATCCCTTCTCCTAAACCTAACCCTACCCATGAATGGTTGTCAAATTTGAGTCAAATATGGACAAACCCAAATGTTGCGTTAAAAATTGTATTATAAATTTAACCCAATGGTTGGGGTTGCCAATATTTGACTCAAATTTGTGTTGAAACAACCCAGAACTTTTTAAGCCTAGTCCACATGTACATGGGTATTTTTAAAATAGTTTTCTCTATTCATCAAATAATCCTGCGGACAAAAAATGTGTCACAATTTCCACAAAAATATTAAGCAGCACAACGTTTTTTAACATTGATAAAAAATAAGAAATGTTATGCAAATCAGCATATTAGAATTATTTTTTAAGGATCATGTGACACTGAAGACTGGAGTAATGATGCTGAAAATTCAGCTTTGCCATTGCAGCAATACATTTTGAAATATAGTAATAAAATATGTATGAAAATTAAGTTAATATAATTGGCCCAACTTGAGTTGATCCAACTAGGGAGTTTTTCCTCCTTCGTTAAAAAAAAAAATCGTCCACACAAGCAAAATACTCCATCCACATGAAAACGCAAAAAACATGTTATGAAGCGCTGTCAAGAGCATACCAAACCAACAGGTGGCGATATAACCCTATCAATAAAGCCATGTTGGCCAATCAGAGGCCTGAAAAAAAGGTTATTACAGTTATTAGCAGCAAGTGATAACAGTTATTTTGGCTACGTCCGCCATTGCGCAGACTTGCCTCATGTAAACAAAGGAGATAGCGGTGAAAGTAAACCTAAACTTGACATAAACTGTAAATTTGCCCCTCAAATCTGATTGGTTGATCCACAAACATTTTGATGTGAAGTCAGGCTTTGCATTTCGCCACATCTTTTTAATAACATTTGAAAAATACAGTTTTTCTTAAGCTTATATTTAGCCACTTAAAGGTGCCCTAGAACCAGTTTTAATAAGATGGAATATAAGTCTAAGGTGTCCCCTGAACGTGTCTGTGAAGTTTCAGCTCAAAATACCCCATAGATTTTTTTTTATACATTTTTTTAACTGCCTATTTTGAGCCATAATTATATATGCACTGATTCAGTTCGCGGCCCCTTTAAATCTCGTGCTCCCCCCGCCCCTGAGATCTCGACTGCTTTAACCAGCATAAACAAAGTTCACACAGTTAATATAAGCCTCAAAATGGATCTTTACAAAGTGTTCGTCATTCATGCTGCATGCATGCATCGAGTCCTGTGAGTATAGTATTTATTTGGTGTTTATATTTGATTCTGAATGAGGTTGAGGCTGTGCTCTGTGGTTAACAGGCTAAAGCTAACATTACACTCTGTTGGAGAGTTTTATAAAGAATGAAGATGTGTTTATGCATTATACAGACTGCAAGTGTTTAAAAATGAAAATAGCGACGGCTCTTGTGTCCGTGAATACAGTAATAAATGATGGTAACTTTAACCACATTTAACAGTACATTAGCAACATGCTAACGAAACATTTAGAAAGACAGCTTACAAATATCACTAAAAATATCATGATATCATGGATCATGTCAGTTATTATTGCTCCATCTGCCATTTTTCGCTATTGTTCTTGCTTGCTTACCTAGACTGATGATTCAGCTGTGCACAGATTCAGACGTTAATACTGCCTTCCCTTGTCTAATGCCTTGAACATGGACTGGCATATGCAAATATTGGGGGCGTACATATTAATGATCACACTGTTCGAGTCGAGTGTTTTACGGAGGTCTTTTAAACAAATTAGATTTACATAAAAAGGAGGAAACAATGGTGTTTGAGACTCACTGTATGTCATTTCCATACTGAACATCTATGCCGAGGTAAATTCAATTTTTCATTCGATGGCACCTTTAAATTTAATTAACACAAATTATTTGCTAAAATGCAGTGTCAATATGTTAATGTGTTAACGGTGGTATTGGGGCACTTTAGATGGTGGCCTAGGCCCAGAAACGACCCTGACCATGTCATTCCAAAAGCCTATTACTAGACGGCATGGCTATTTGAGGGGAAGGAGAGCCAGGAAGTAGAGATGGCTCATTCCTTTCAAGAGGAAAAACAATCTTCCCAAAGGAAGAACAAAGACATAGGCGCTAAGACATAGGTGAAAATTGCATGAAAACATCACTTAGCGCTCCATTCGTGTACCTCAAAGAGAATTATGGGTACTCGGGAAGCACCGAGAGGCTGTGGAGAAATAATAACCTCTGCAACTCAATTACCTGCTCCTTGAGAGGCTTTCAAGATCAGTAATCATCCCATCAAAAACATTCCCTTTGTGTTCGCTGAATAAATCCCAGGCTCCTCAGCCTGATGGAAGCCGTCCAGAGCATGAACAACGTTCAGCAGGTCGTCCACACACCTCATAAATGAAAAACATGGGACAAAATTGAAACTGAGAGGACCCGATGCACAAGAGGCTTACAGGCGTGTGATGATGTTGAAGTGCCAGAACTGATAAGATCAAAATTATTCTCCACAGGATGTCACAAGATCTGTACTGTGATCTATAAGCTCTGGCTTTATATTAGCTGTCTGAGATTACAAATAGATGTCTGCCCTTCAGTGTTAAGCTTCTTAAGGAGTTCTTCTACTCGCTTTTGTGAATGTTATGATCAGGAATGAAATAGTTCTTTCATGGAAAGATGTGGCAAATGGAAAAAGACAGATTGGATACAGTTGTTAATGGTATTAACAGCTAAAATATTTTTGTTTCAGCAATAGCTTAATAGACCATTTGGGTGTTTGCAAAGAATGATGATGTGTTTTGTGGGACAGAAAATGACAGTCAAAGGAAGCCATGGAATAATGGTAACGAAGGTCATTTCAAGTTTATTTCTCACAATTCTGACTTTTTTCCCCTCACAATTCTGATAAGAAAAATCAGAAGATATAAATTTGATATTCTGCCCTTTTCCCCTTCAGAACTACATGTTTATTTGATCAAAATACAGAAAGAAATGAAATATTTTATTTTCTATTTTAATATAGACACTGTTTTTATATTAATAAATATATTAATCTATTTTAAAACATTTTTAGCCTTCCTTTGGTGCTCAAGAAACATTTCTTATTATTATCAATGTTAAAAACAGTACTTTTGTGGAAATCATGATAAACTGTCTCTGGTTCAGTGTTTTTCAATTGTTTTATTATTGAATGGAAAAAATGCCCCTTAAATGGATAGTTCACCCAAAAATGAAAATTCTGTCATTTACTCTCCCTCAAGTTGTTCCAAACCTGTAAGAATTTCTTTCTTCTGCTGAACACAAAATAGAAGATATTTTGAAGAATACTGATAACCAAACAGTTGATGGAACCCATTGCCTTCCATAGAAGAAGAAGAAAAAAAATACTAAAAATAAAATTCATCAACTGTTTGGTTATTAGTATTCTTCAAAATATCTTCTATTTTGTGTTCAGCAGAAGAAAAAAAATTAATTCAGGTTTGAATCCATTTAAGGTTCAAGGTGTTGAGGGAGAGTAGATGATAGAATTTTCATTTTTGGGTGAGTTAATCTATTAAATGCCCTCAAATACACAAACCTTTGGCGCCCCCTGCTGCCTGCACACGTGAAAACTTAACTTTAACAGTTAAAGGGTTAGTTCACCCAAAAATGAAAATTCTGTAATTTATTGCTTACCCTCATGACGTTCCACACCCGTTAGTCCTTCGTTAATCTTTGGAACACAAATTAAGATTTTAGTTGAAATCCGATAGATCCGTTAGGCCACCATAGTGAGCAATGTCACTTCCTCTGTCAAGATCCATAAAGGTACTAAAAACATATTTAAATCGGTTCGTGTGAGTACAGTGGTTCAATATTAATATTATAAAGCGACAAGAATATTTTTGGTGCAGCAAAAAAACAAAATAACGACTAATTTAGTGATGACCGATTTCAGAACAATGCTTCAGAAAGCATCGGAGCACAGTGAATCAGTGTGTCGAATCATGAATCGGATCGCGGGTCAAACCATGGTCAAACCGGCAAACTGCTGAAATCACGTGACTTTGGCGCGCCGAACTGCAGATTCGACACACAGATTCGACACACAGATTCATCTGTGCTCCGATGCTTTCTGAAGCAGTGTTTTGAAACCGGCCATCATTAAATAAGTCCAAAAATATTCTCGTCACTTTATAATATTAATATTGAACCACTGTACTTACATGAACTGATTTAGATGTGTTTTAGTACCTTTATGGATCTTGAGATAGGAAGTGTCATTGCTCCCTATGGAGGCCTCACGGAGGAATCGGATTTCAACTAAAATATCTTAATTTGTGTTCTGAAGATGGACGAAGGTCTTACGGGTGTAGAACGACATGAGGGGGAGTAATAAATGACAGAATTTTCATTTTTGGGTGAACTAACCCTTTAAAGTTAAGTTTTCACGTGTGCAGGCAGCAGGGGGCGCCACTACTGGGGCCTTGTTACATCTTCAGCAGTTTTTTTTTTCTGGCTTACACAATGTTTTGGTGTTTGATATATTACAAGGGACCCTTTATGAATTTTAAGAATCCTGATAGGGATAGGGATTACAATGGGGATGGAAATACTATTAAAAACTATACTTTATTGTTTCAAATTATACACATTTGTACAGACACAAGAGAAAAAAATATCAAAGAACATAAAGAAACTTTATAGATCAAAGGGAAAAAACAAAAACAAATATAGATACAGAAACTGGACACAAACTCTGACCTAAAGACACTGACATCAATGACAGAAATGCAGCCCTGTTAAATTGATGGTGAGCAAAGTTAAAGTGATAAATAAAACTCTTTTCTATCTCATGACAAGTTCATTCCAGCGTAATATGAGATCCCCACTACAGGTTTCAATCTGTACAAGGAAGAGCTTAAAAAACAAACACAAATATACAGATGAGCTCAGAGTGGCCATTGAGGTTTCTACAAACAGTTTAATACTAGAATTCATCATTTTCAGTCTCTACTGAAAATGTCAGAGGCATCAAGTGTTCTCTGTTTATCACCAGTTCCATGGAGATGCAAATTCCCCTGAAACTGGTCAGACTCACAGTAAAACTGTTCTTAGCGATGACCCAATGGAACCACTTCTTATTGAATTTGCTGTAAATAGCTGCTTCCCATATTGCATTTTTGGCAGGCATCAAATGGGATGTTTTATTCCAAGAAACCATCCAGAGTCAGGCTGGAGGTGGGCTTGCTTGTAACGGGTCTGGAAACCTTCTTCCTCTTGGACTTTATGGCGAGGGGTCGAATCTCAGATAGAGGAGACTGGTGCACATAGTTAAGGAAATGTTATGAAAAAAAAAAAACAATAGCTCAAATAATTATTTCCATGCAAAATAGTAGCAATAAAACTATTTTCATGGGATAAGGATACAGGTTGGATAAATTTGGCTCTTCCTCCAAGTCCATCATAGCCAGATCTTACCTGGAATAAAAAGAAAGATACATGAAGGCAAACTTCACAAAAACAAAACCAAATATACAGGTTGGGTTGATTAAGTTGTTGTTGTTTTTTTAAAAGAAATTAATTATTATAAATGAGTTCTTCTGAACCTTCTATTTATCAAAGAATTAAAAAAGACCATTGTTTCCAACAAAATATTAAGCAGCACAACTGTTTTCAACATTGATAATAAAGCAGCAAATCTTCATATTAGAATTGATTTCTGAAGGATCATGTGACACTGAAGACTGGAGTAATGATGCTGAAAATTCAGCTTTGATCACAGGAATAAATTACATTTTAAAATATATTAAAATAGAAAACAGTTATTTAAAATTGTAATAATATTTTATAATATTACTGTATGAAATAAATGCCTTCAGGGTGAGCATAAAATTACTACATTAATGATTTTGGAGAATAATTATAAAAGCATATATAAGTCTCTCACAGTGCCAAATTTGCATGGGTCCAGCATGCTCCCAAACGCGTTCTTTCTGAAGAGCAGCGAGTTTCTTAACAACGGCCCCATCATGACATCATCTTCTTTAACACGAGCATTCTGAGAGCAAAAACACAGATGCGCAAACATTACACCCTCCATCTAATCCAATGTCATATACAATGTCATATATACTTGAACACATACACTACGTCCGTGTGCATTTTCCATGTTGTTTGATGAGGATCTGTGGAAAAAAGAAAAAAGGATATGACTAGAAATCAGATGAACAACGTAACTAAACAGAATAGCTCAAAATGAAAACTCACGCCGAAGGGTCCAGACGAATCTTCTTAGATGGGACCTGAATGGGTTTCTTCTCCACCTGTTCAGGTGTGTTAATGTCAAAGGTCAGGTTCAGGTCAATTTCCTGAGAGTCTGTCATTGGACCATGACCAGGTGGTTTAAACTCCAGAGGTGCAGGGCTGGAAATGCAGAAATAATCATCCCTTTCAGCAGATCTATCAAATTCATTTGAAAGTATATGATCTTCCAAAGCAAGGATTTAGTTAAATAAAACTAATTTCTGACCTTTCAAACACCAGTCTGCTGATGGCCTCGTTAGTGCGAGTTGGAGTGCTCAACGTTCGCTGAAGAATTTCCACCTTCTTCTTCAGGCTCTGTGAAACATCACATATCAAACCAGGAGTTTAGAAACACAGCTGTAAGGGTTAGTTTGGAATAACTTTCATTCAAATCAGCCACAAGGGGGTGCTTCTTCTCAAAGGATTTGGACACTTATCATAAATGCATTTCTCCTGAACAGTATGATTTCTCAGTTCATCTTTCCCTTGAATTTCATTTGCATATGAAATATGCAACTATTAAGCTTAAAACCCTTTGAAATGTGTTCACATTAAACTGGAAAAACAATCAATGCACAAAAATGCTGGGTTAAAAATAGGGCTAACCCATTGGTTGGGGTAAAGGTTTGACCTAACCTGCTGGGCAGTTTTATTTAACTCATCTATTGTTTAAAAAAATACTACATTGCTGGCTTAAAATGAACCCAGAATAGTTGGAAATTAAAAATCAGACACATTTTTACTAGAGGCAGCAGTAATAATCAAAAGGTGAACATTTATTAATAAGCAATTTAATAAATGTTTATTATTTAATTTTAAAACTTATTAATAAAAGTTCATTTATTAAATATATTAATAAATGTTAATTTCCAACCTCTTTTGGGTTCATTGCAATTTAGTAATTTTTAAACAATAGTTCAGTTAAATAAAATTATCCAGCAGGTTGGGTCAAACATTTAACCAAACCACTGGGTTTGTCCGTTTTTAACCCAGCATTTTTTTTTTAGAGTGTAGGCTATAAGGATGTTTGTATATATTTCATATAACAAAATTGTGAATTTCTAACAGTGATCTCTTTGTCTGCGTTGGACAGGTCTTTCTGAAGTGCCTTCATGTCCTCCTTTGTCCTGTTTGTCTCTGTAGTGGCTTTCTGCAACTGCAATAAAAAAAAAATGAAGTGAACATAAATAAATGAATGCTAAAGAGAAGTAGAAAACAATCAATACGCAATTATTCATTTCAAAATCATGATTTTTTTGATGTACAGTTCCACAGAAAACAAAGTAACCTTGCTGTTAGAAGAGATCAGTTCCCTTTTTAGCTTCTCGCACATCTCATTTGTTGATTTGAGGCTTCCTTTCAGGTTGTCGTACTCCCTAAGGATAAATGTAATAAGTCTGAGCAAGTTCAAATATATATATGAGGAAGCACAACTGGTGTTTAGGGGAAGTATTGATAGTTTAGGAAGTAAAACTACTGAGGTTTTAAGTTTAAAACTACACTAAATATACAGTGGTGAGAGTGTGTGTATTTGCTGGAAAGTAAAACTTACTTTTTAAGTGAGATGCAGTAAATGGAGAGCTGTTCAACTGCAGACTGACCAACACCCATATCAGTGATCATGGCCTCCACTTCTGACCTTTGACCCTGTAGGACCACATCTAAACTGAAGGACAGAAACATGCGCAAGAAAGCAATAAGATCAATATTTATTATCCATAATTTGTATCAAAACCTCAATAGGCCATTTGGGTGTTTGCAAACAGTGATGATGTGTTTTGTGGGCGGAGCCTACCGAGTTTTTATCTCACATTTCTGATAAGAAAAATTATGATATAAACTCTGATAATGCCAAATTGGGTGACAAAAACTTGCATTTGCAAGAAAAAGTCAGAATTGTGAGATAAAAATCATACTGTAACTGTAGAGCTTATACATCATGCCCTCTATGAACTGCACATGTACATATTATATATAGATCTAATGTTTACATTCACATTCATGCTTTAATAGACTAATCATTGCAGGTTTCTTCAGTCCAGTATGTCCGTAAAATGACTTGCAACCATAAACGTCAGCATTTTGCTTCAAAGTGCGTCTTCGACAACGTTATTCTAAAAAAATGAAGAACATCTTTATTTGCGTTCTGATTCTGACATCCAAAGGCACAGTGAGACATTTTTTCTCTTATTCAGTGGATCTCACCCAATTACCTCCACGATGCATGCAGAACTGCAGAGACTTAACTGTGACATTTGCTACCAAATGGTCTATAGTGATACACACTCAAAAATCAAAAGGTTAATAATATATTTATTGATTAGATGGGCAGATGGACACAAGGCCTTCTTTAGTTTATCCTTCCATCTCTCCGTGTGATCAAAAAAATAATTAACTTTGATTTTTTTGAGTGCAAAACATTATTGAGGTGTTCATAAAAATACACTGAATTATTGATGTTGGAAGGTGACAAATTTGCAGCTCAATAATCAAAATCATTCACTCGCTGTTTATTTCTCTATATCTCTCTCATACACATTAAACCAGGGGTTTTCAAAGTTTTAGATGCCACAGACCCCCAAATATGATCATCCTTGTGTGAGGGGACTCCATACTAAAATGTAAAAGGCTATCTTTAATATACATCCAATTTATAAACTGAAAAAGTATTATTATTATTATATTTATAAAATTAGTTTCTATTAAGTTACATTAAATATATTTTCTTCTCACTATAGTAATGTACTGTTAAAGTATTAATTTATATTAATCAATTTTTATTTTACTTTATTTAATCTAATGTATTCTATTTAATTGAATAATAACTAACTATTTTCATCACATTTTATTTATTTATTTATTTTAATCCAATTTATTTACTTTTTTTTTTTTTTTTTTTTTTTTACACAATATTTCTCTAGATTTTTCTTCAGACCCTTGCATTAAAAAACAAAATCCTGTCTTAGACACATGACTTAGTACCTCTCATAGGTTTTCATTTTGACTCGGAGTCGCTTGGCTTCCTCCTTGGCTGCCTGTCCTTCATTTTTCTGACTCTCCAAGAAATTCATCTGTTTCTGAGAATTTCATACACAACAAAAACAACACCAGCATTAAATTACAGTCCAGAAAGCATGTAAGACTAATAAACAAGGTTTCTACTGAAATAAACATACCCGGAAGACAGAACACAGCATCTCTTTGTCTCCGATTTCCTTACGGACTCTTTCCAGGTCCTTCTTCTGCCTCTCAATTGTGTCTTTTAGGGTGTCCACTGACTTTTGCTTGTCCCTCCATTCTTTCTCTGGAATGCACAACATACAAACATATAATATGGATGGATGAATGGACGTTTAAAGGATCAAACAACTTGAGGAAATGATTTCCATCTTACCCTTTTCAGACAACACTGCTTTCATGCGATCAAGCTCATTCTGAAATCAGAACAATAAAATAAGGCAATTTTTTTAATATATTCTGAGCACTGAATAAATTCAGTAGCATTCTTTATCACCTGTAAACTTTCAGGGTCCACTGGTGTCCCATCTTCCTCTGGGGCTATGTCAAAAAACAGCTTGTTGATAATGTGTCGTGTGCTGACCTTAAACAGAAAGAGTGAAGGTTTCATTTCAGTCAAGACCTTCATTTAATTATACAGAATAATTAGTCAGCTTGCAGATAAAGCCAAAGGTTTACCTGTTTCCTGCATTGTGGGCAGGTTTTGCTCGGGGCCGTCTGAAACCACTGGAGAAGACTTTGTGGAAAGGAAAATAAACATGGAAGGTCTTTAAATGTCATTAAGAAACATTATTTAATTATTCAAACATTGACATTTCTAACTATTTGAATATAAATACTCCGTTTACAATTTCCCACAGCTTTTGACCAATGAACTTCATCAGGCATTTTTCAAAAATTATTTTATAGAGACTGCATAAAGAGCAATTTCTAGCCAGTTATTGTCTTTTGGCAGTGAGGATCCTGTGATGTTGTAATGTTATAATCATTTCTGATATTATGAAGAAATATATAATATTAGAAGATTAAGCCTCACCAATAAAATAAAACAGGCAGTAGGATAGTTGAATAAGACACTTACCAGGCATAGTGAAAAGTGTGACCACAGTGAATTGCAGCCACATCTTTGGAATTATCAAAGAAGTCTGAGCAGATGGTGCAGTATGCGCGGATGGGCATTGTTGATCTAAAATATTGGACACAAAAAAAATCCATGTTTATTGAACGTTTTGTGTTTTGTTCATTACTGATGTGTTGTGTAATAGCTTGTGCTACCGGTTTATTACTTCATGTGCTGTATTTACTCACCCAAAAGACGCTAAGACGATTGTGGGAGCTTATTCAGACGAATTTGTTCAATTAAAAGCCATAATCATGATTATATGGTTTGTTTTTGGTTTAGTTTTGAACTCCCGAAGACATTGAAGCCGCGCGCTTAGTTCAAACGTAATGACTCCTCCTCTTCGATTGCGTCATCAACACACGACACCGTACTGCCTGAGAAATTTACGAAAAACGTATTAGTATCAGATCGTTGTATAAAAAAACAAGCGAGATTTATGAGATTTATGTGTTTAATTAAATGTGACATAAAAGCCTATTCATTGTATTGAGCAAAGTAACAATACTTAAATAAAACTACATGTTCCCGAATTAACAACTACATTTCCCATAGTGCATCTCTCGCGGTGCTGTGAGTCTTGAGTTGATTTTTGACCCAAGACAGGTCAACTTACACTGATTTGGATAAAGAGCGTTTAAGGTACAGTAACGATGAATTGTGTTATTAGGAGTCCAAACTGTGTGGACAACATCTGTTAGACGTGATTAAATTAAAGTTGGCGCAGAAGAAGAAGTCTGGTAGTGAAATTCAACAGTTTTTAGAGGTTTAGCTCCGCGGCTAGTGCGTTAGCCGGTTAGTAGATTTATGCACAAATGAGAAAATCCACAAATCTTCTATATCTTAAGACTGCCATTAACATAAACTATGTTTTATAGTTTTAAATCGAGGAGCTTTTTAATAATAGCATTGTATTTTAGTTAAAAATGTTTTGTCATAAATTATTATTGTTGATATTAGAAGTATAAACAGTCTGAATCCCTTGCTTATATATTTTTTTAATAATTACTATTAACACATTATTATTATTATTATTAACATTACAGATAAATATCAGCATATATTTTTTAGCAGTTGTTCAGAGTGATTTGTACTTGCATAGTTCATGATAATTACATGATAGAACTTTTACCCAAAAATAAAAATGATGCCTTTATTCACTGTTGTTGAGCCAATGTCAGAAGTTAGCTTTTTGAAACGGAGAATTTAACTAATTCCTGGTTCCTCTTTTAATGTGTCTTTCTGTAATTTCACTTCCAGACACTGATGGAAACTCTATAAATTGTGCTGCAGGGATCATGCAGTGAATCGCTCCTGGCACTGACTGGCACTACACTACAGGACACTGCCGGGTTTCTCTTGTGCCTGAGGCCAGGATGGCGGCAGATGTCCACAATAAGGGTGTATGCTGGGAGATTAAAAATGGCAACTTGGCGCCATCAGATAGACTCCGGCAGGACCGATCAGACAGTCCAACCCCCGGCCTGGTAGAGGGGACAGAGCCAGGTTAGTGTCTCAGTTATAAAGCTGTGTAATACAAACAGATACTGTTTTTGTCCAGGATTGTAATCTTTATTTTCCTTTGAAAGATTTTTGTTGCCAAAGTTTTTTATGATGCTGTAACAAAGTAGTTAATGAGAACTATATGGTTCTTAAGCCTACATGTTGGGCCCCTATAAACTAACCACACCTTTTTTTTCTTTAGTCATGCTTATCCTTGTAATAATATCCCATTGTATTTCCTGTAGTGAGTGATCAAATAACCCATATGTCCGTCTATATGTGATAGATGACTAAAATCTTAGAACTAGTTTAGTCATGTAAATGATTCTTTACAGAAGTTGAAGTTTATCTCAGCAGTTTCATAATGATATAAAAGCTTCAAAGAAGTCTTCTGAAGGATTTCCCAGAAGACTTAGGAGTATGTGAGGGGAAATTGAAAAAAAAAAAAAAAAAAAAAAAAAAAAATATATATATATATATATATATATATATATATATATATATATATATATATATATATATATATATATATATATATATTTAAGAAAAATGTTATATTTATACATAAAATATTTATATTTAAATATAATATAAATTATATAATCATACAGTATATACATGGAAATATTTCTTAAATTTATGCATGCATGTGTTTATTTATATATACATAATATATACATTATGTAAAAACAAACTTTTATTTTGGATGTGACTAATCATTTGACAGCACTAGAAAATACTTTTTTTTTTGTTTGTTTGCACACTTGCTTCTAAATATGTTTAAAAGTTTAAGGTCAGTAAGATATTTTTAAATGTTATGTAAAATTGTGTTATGATCACCAAGGCTGCATTTGTTTGATCAAAAGTACAATAAAAACAGTAGTCTTGTGAAATATTATTACAATTTAAAATAACTTTGATTTTATTATATTTTAAAATGTAATTATTCCTGTAATGCAAAGCTTTTTCAGCATCATGACTCCAGTCTTCAGTTTCACATGATCCTTCTGAAATAAAAATAACATGCTGATTTGGTGCTCAAGTACCATTTCTTCTTATTATTAATGTTAAAAACAGTTGTTCTTCTTAATATTTTTTAAAAAAACTGCGAACTGTGAAGTCTTTGATGAATGGAAAAATCAAAAGTATTTATTTGAAATAGAAGCCTATTGTAATGACTTTATTTCTTTACTTTCCTTTCTGAATAAAAGCAAAGATGCAAAAAAATAATAATAATAATAAAATATATATATAAATATATATATATATATATATATATATCACTGACAAGCCACGCAATACTGCATTCATATTGCAGATGAATCGCCTTCGATACTGAACGCGATATTGCGTGTCTTATCAGTGAACTACGGTTCTGTCTATTAAATGCCGCTCCATTTGAAAGCAGGTGATGGCGATTTAGCGGTAATCAGGGAACCGGCTTTACTGACGAAATGCGCGTGACAATCGCATGCGATATATCGCCCAGCCCTATTTTCTTGATTATTTATCATCTATTGACTACTCTGTGATTACATGAATGATACTTCAAAGCTTGTTGAGGTGTGCTACAGTATTTTACTAAGCAATGTGTCACTTCTTGGCAGGTGCCGGACAGGAGGGTGCCATGTTCGTTCACGCCCAGTCTTTTGAGGACCTGACTGCTGACAGTGAGTCTAACACTGATGACAAATCTGCAGAGGTGGGCGACTCTAATCTAGAGAACACTCAAAAAGTGGCTCTGGAAGGAGGTGAGGAGGAGGTGCAGGAGGAAAGCTTAGAGGCTGAACAGGAGGAGGTGGGCAAAGAGGAGGTGCAGAGCAGCAACAAGGCAAAAGAGGAGGATGTGACCAGCGAAACGTGGCGGAGTCACAGGAAGCATGTGTTTGTCTTGAGTGAGGCAGGGAAACCCATCTACACACGCTACGGCACGGAGGAGGCGCTCTCCAGCATCATGGGAGTCATGATGTTACTCATGTCATTTGTAGAAGATAAGAAGAACATTATACGCTCCATCCATGCAGGTAAGTAACTGATATTGATATATGTGCACTACCATACAAAAGTTTTTTAACACGGTTTTCAACATTTATAATAATATGAAATGTTACTTGAGCAGCAAATCAGCACATTAGAATGATTTCTGAAGGATCATGTGACACTGAAGACTGGAGTAATGCTGAAAATTCAGCTCAGAAATTATATTTTAATCTTGCCAGAACTTAAGAATAGTAGTGTATACTTTAAAATATTTGACAATTTTTATCATAAACATCAGTTTATATTTATTTATTATTATTTATTACTAATATTTATTACAATTATTTTATTTTATGATTAAAAAACTGACTAATGCTTTGCTTTTTGGCATTATATTGTGTTTTAACTAAATGAAATTGCACTCTTCAAGGAGTTTTTGCCCTAAGAAGAATATAGGATAGACATTTTTGTATGTGAACGTCTCTTTCAGATGGTTACAGGGTGGTATTCCTGCGGAAGAGCCCTCTCATCCTGGTGGGCGTCTTTCGTACGAGCTGCTCTGACCGGGAATTGACACGAGAGCTTCATTATGTCTACTATCAGATCGTTAGCCTGCTCACTCTCACTCAGCTGAACCACGTCTTCCAGAACCGGCAGAGCTACGACTTGCGGCGCCTGCTGGCCGGCTCAGAGCACCTCACCGACAGCCTGCTGCGGCTCCTGGACCGAGATCCGGGGCTGCTGCTGAGTGCCGTGATGTGCCTGCCTTTGGCCAGCTCGGCTCGTGACGTGGTCTCCTCCAGCTTGCAGGCTGCTAAAGCCAAGAACCTGGTATTCTCCATCCTGCTAGCAGGAAACAGGCTGGTGACGCTGGTGCGCAAAAAGGACCAGTTCCTGCACCACATGGACCTGCACTTGCTCTTCAACTTGGTCGTTTCTTCGTCCTCCTTCCGCGAAGGCGAGGGGTGGACGCCCATATGTCTGCCCAAGTTTAACCCGGCTGGATTTTTCCACGCACATATTTCTTACCTGGAACCAGCCTCTGATCTGTGTCTGATCCTGGTATCCACCGATCGAGAGGATTTCTTTAACCTCTCCGACTGCAAGAAGCGGTTTCTGGAGCGTTTGCGCAGACGCAGTGCATATCAATCCCTGCAGGAAGCACTGAACACGCCAAGTTATCCTGTCTCACAGGTCGGCATACCTGAGCTGCGACACTTTGTGTACAAATCTAAAAGCTCTGGGCTCTATACAAGGTAAGAGTGTCTAGTGATGATCGTGAAAAGACAATAAATGATAGATGGATGGACGGATGAATGGATGGATGGAAGATAGATAGATAGACAGACAGACAGGCATTGGAGCTTTATATTCATTGCTTCCTCCTGCATTTTATGTAACTTTTTGGTTTTTCCTGTCAGCCCTGACCTTCCAGCACCATACCAGGAAGAAGAGGAGCACGAAAGGCTGATGGGATTGTACCAGCACCTGCACAGCTGCCTGCATAACCCCACACGCCCCCTACGCTACATTTACCGCTGTGCAGAGACTGAAAACCTTTATGCCTTGGTGAGTCTGCTGTTTAAAGGATTAGTTCACTTTCAAATGAAAATTTCCTGATAATTTACTCACCCCCATGTCATCCAAGATGGCCATGTACTTCTTTCTTCAGTTGAAAAGAAATTAAGGTTTTTGATGAAAACATTCCAGGATTTTTCTCCATATAGTGGACTTCAATGGTCTCCAGAAAGTCAAAATTACAGTTTCAGTGCAGCTTCAAAGGGCTTTAAACGATACCAGACGAGGAATCAGGGTCTTATCTAGAGAAACCATCGCTCATTTTCTAAAAAAAATAAAAAATTATATACGTTTTAACCATAAATGCTCATCTTGAGCTCTCTTCTTCTTCTCCTCTATTAGAATTCCAGCAGTGTAGACGCTGCTAAGTGTATCACTGCCCTCCACAGGTCAAAGCTTGAACTAATTGTTATATACTTGCACTAGCATATTGTATATGACAATTTAGTTCAAACTTTGACCTGTGGAGGGCAGTGATACACTTAGCAGTGTCTACACTGCTGGAATTCTAATAGAGGAGAAGAAGAGAGCTTCTTCAAGATTAGCATTTATGATTAAAACGTATAAAAAATGCACGCTAGATATGCTAGATAAGACCCTTATTTCTCATCTGGGATCGTGTAGAACGCTTTGAAGCTGCACTGAAACTAATTTTGACCTTCAACCGTTTGGAGTCCATTGAAGTCCACTATATGGAGAAAAATCCTGGAATGTTTTCATCAAAAACCTTAATTTGTTTTCGACTGAAGAAAGAAAGACAAACATCTTGGATGACATGGGGGTGAGTAAATTATCAGGAAATTTTAATTTGAAAGTGAACTAATCCTTTAAGTGTATTATTAGATACATTTCATAGATTTTGTTATGTGTATGTATTCTTGAGAAAGTATCCAGTTAAAGGGTTAGTTCACCCAAAATTCTGTCATTATTTACTCACCCTCAAGTTGTTGCAAACCTGTATGAATTTCTATAATCTGCTGAGCACAAAAGAAGATATTTTGAATAATATAGTTATTCAAAACAGTTGATGGGGCCCCATTGACTTCCATAGTATGGAAGAAATACTACAAATAGTTAAAAAGAACAGCATTTATTTGAAACTGAAATCTTTCGTAACAATGTTAAAGTCTTTACTGTCACTTCTGATCAATTTAATGCATTTTTGCTGAGTGTTTCTGATTTCTGAAGTTGACAGCACCTTAAGTGCATTAAAACCCTGAGGTTTTTGTCGTTCTTACTTTGTCAAACTCTCTATAGGTAACAAGTGGTTTCGAGCTCTACCTCTGCTTCAGTCCTTTGGGAACAAAGGGACTCGCTGTATCTGCTGTCAACAAACTCCTGAAGTGGATCAGGAAGGAGGAGGATCGTCTGTTCATACTCAGTCCTTTAACATACTGAGCCAGTTCAGGCAGTCCTAAACACCTGAAACAATACAACACTAGTGAACATCTGACCTCAGACTGCTGGAAGAGCAGCATCTGTGACCCTATGTGAATGCATGAATATGCGAAAGGATGCTGTCAGATATTAAGGGCTTGATTGTTATTTTGAGAAAGGTTTGAAACTGAGTATAAGGTGTGGAAAACTGTTGGGAAAGTGTACTATATTTACAATTGCTTTTAAATGTGGCCCTGTAAGCAGCACTAAACACTGAAGGCAGTAGATTAGAACTACGCAATCTAATAAATGCTTACAATGTCTGTACGCTGCTGGAAACTGAACATCTAGGCCTTCGCTTTTTAAATATATAATGGACCTGTCACTGTTTCAACCTAACATCTATAGTTTTAAATGAGCCAAGTTAAGTATTACTGATTGCATTAATAGATTATTGAGCTGTGGCCTTCATATTTCTTTATTTTCATTAGAAGATAAAAAACTCTGATAAACATTCAGTTTATGTTTCCAGTTAGGTGTGATGTGATGGGACTGAAAGTATAGCTGACCAAACTGACTAGCGTTTCTTTTTAGAGTTATAACTGACTAGGTGCAAACATTGCAAAAACCCGAAGCATGGCTTGATGTAAAGAGGAATCCACTAGTGAATTGCTCGGTGTAAAGATCTCTCTGTCATAGTGTCAAAAGTTTCAACGACTGACCATGTGTTGCTACTGAGTGCCTCTTCAAATCTAATACTAAGGACCAGTTTCTTTTATGTTTCATAGTTGCACTTGATTGTTAATTTGTTACTAATGCTTTCATTTGAATGAATAAGTGACACTGTGTGTCAGGAGGGCTTCTAATACACTGTGGTCTTTTTATTCCAGTCCTATGGGAAATTGTGGGATAACTGATGTAGATGATAATAAATGCCAGAGGAAAGTAATTTGTATATCTGGTGTTTCAAAAATATTTGTGGTGGTGGCAGCGCTCTTGCTTGTTTATTTTCTGTCTAACGCAATTTTGACACATGCATCAAGTTGAAATCAATATTAAGAAATTAAATGCATTTACTGAAGACATACATTTTGTCATATGTTTATCTTTTAGATAATTCCTCAAATGAAAAGTTGATACAGTTGTGTTTTAGCATATACTTGACGTGATTGACAGCTATTACTTTTGATTATTTAGTCATGTCTGATCCAGAGATTTACTCCTTTATAGTTTTAATGATCAATATAAAATAAGAATAAAAGTAGCAATAAAAATTAATTAATAGTAAACAAGACAAATAACGAAAGAATAACATGTTAATAAATAATAACATGTTAATAAATCATCATTTGTAAAATGGTCCTATATTAAATCTTTGTCCCCTGGTTTCACAGGCAAGGCTTAAAGGGATAGTTCACCCAAAAATAAAAATTCTGTCATCATTTACTCACCCTCATGTTGTTCCAAACCTGTATAAATGTCTTTGTTCTGTTGAACACAAATGAAGATATTTTGAAGAATGTGTTAAACTGACCAGTTCAGGGACACCTTTGACTTCCATAGTAATTTTTTTCCTACTATGGAAGTCAATGGTGCCCCAAAGTGGCCTAAACTTTCATCAAAATATCTTCCTTTGTGCTCAACAGACATTTATACAAGTTTGTAACTACTTGAGGGTGAGTTTGCATTTTTGGGTGAACTATCCCTTTAAAGCTAGAATGCATGTTTAAAATGCATGTTTGAGCTGTTTGAATGTAAAGCAACTTGTACTGACATATCTTAAAATATGTCAGTGCCATTGTTTTGACTCAAGATGATCACCAGTAATGTTTTTTTTTTTCTAGTGTACGTTTATAAAAGCTACTTAAATATCCTAATTGAACTAAGGTATAATCCTGGCTCTGTCTGTGAAACCGGGCCTGTGTGTGTTAAGATTTATTTGTGTAAACTGTAAGTCTTGGTCACCAAAGCTGCATATTAAATGTTATTACCATTTGAAATAACTTTTTTCTTTTTTAATACATTTTAAAATGTAATTTATTCCTGTGATGCAAAGCTGAATGTTCAGCATCATTACTCAAATCTTCAGCGTCACATGTTCCTTCAGAAATTCTTATATGCTTGTGTATGGTAATATGGTAATAAGAAACATTTCTTATTATTATCAACAGTTGTGTTGCTTAAAGGTCCCGTTTTTCGTGGTTTTTTGAAGCTTTGATTGTGTTTATAGTGTGCAATATAACATGTGTTCATGTTTCGCGTGTAAAAAAAACACAGTATTTTTCACATAATTTACTTATCTGTATACCGCTGTTTCCACTGTCATAAAAACGGGCTGATGACTTCCTTGTTCTATGAAGTCCCTCCTTCAGAAATACGTAACGAGTTCTGATTTTTCCAGCGGTTCCTGTGTTGTGATTCGACAGCTCTGAGCGCACCGTGCCCGGAAAAGTCACGCCTCTTACCATAACGTGGAGATGGACGCGCTCAGTGTTATTGTAAACATGTCTTTAATTTTACCCTATCAATTTGAGCCGGAATCAGACCCGGTGATTGGACTGCGGGATGAAAATAACAGCGTTTCGACGACATGGCGACAAACACACTCTACAAACGCATCTCTTGCGTATTCCTGTGGGCGGAGGTTAATCAAAAAACTGTTTTAGTGACGTCATTAAAGAAGGAAGTAGAGGGATGTAGTCCAAACTGGCCGTTCGATGTAGGCGACTTCTGTTAAATAAAATATCTCGCTTGGCATTGAACTTTGAGCTTTAAAATTTTACAGATTTTATTTATACTCTAACAACAACATTACACACTAACTAAAGTTTGAAACATGGGATCACGAAGAACGGGACCTAATTTTTTTGGGGGAAACCATGCTTTTATTTCAGATGATGGTGAATGTAAAGAACAGTATTTACTTGAAATGGAAGTCTTTTGTAACATTAAAAAAATATAATGATCAATATCAATATACAGTTTTGATCTTTTGATCAATATAATGCATCCTTGTTGAATAGAAGTATTATTTTCTTAAAAATAACCACAGACATTAAAACTAAACTGATGCTTATAGTATATAGAGAAATTTGGTTTAGTTGCTGTGGTTGTGCATAAACTCACGCTATTTTTGATGAGAAAGGAAATACGATACAAGGGGAAAAGACGCATGCAAATCAGGGATGACACAATTATCAATACAACATTGAACCGTTCGGAACAACATCCACCGTTCATATTTCAATATTTCCGTGCATTTTACTTCTCTCCTGTTCAAATAAAGTTATGTTGGTTGCAGGAAATGTTAATATATTTGTTCACAAATGAAAGGAAGTCATACAGGTTTGGAACAACATGAGCAACATCCATACTTCTTGATGTCCATAAAAGGGCAAAGGAATCACATATTTTCCCCTATATTCCTTCAACAAGTGAAAGTCTGTTTTCAAAGGTGGACAATTTGTTTTGAAAATATCAGCCTACACATATTGATGAATGCAGTTTATCAGCCTGTATCATCTTCCACAGCAGACTGAAACAAGAGGGGATTTTGTCATTGGGTACATAGTCAGATATGCACGCACAGGTGCCTGTTTTATGTTGTTTTTGGTTTGTCCCCACATATGTAAAAATGACATTTGCATTCAGCTGTACTGTGCAGGAAAAAATGTGGCATGAAGATAAGTAGGAAAATACATTTAAAAATAATCCTGAATAATTTGAATTGAGGGGAAAACACAGCAAACAAACACAAACTATTATTTACTGATCCAGGTACATATAAAATACAGGGGAAATAGTTGATGTCAAGAAAGTAAAATAACATTCATTTATTTTCAGTCAGTAATCACAGGTTGGTGTTACTGAATGATTGTCACCAAGTTCAATATATGATATTAGACTTAAGGTTTTTTTAAAAAAAAATATATTTGACATTTTGAATTTCTCCAAATGCATTCAAAAGAACGAAAAGACATTCCCAATAGCTCAATCTCATAGTGCATAAAGTATTATTCTTCCTATTATTATATTAGACTTTCAAGCTTCAAAAATACACATAACACCACAAGAATCATAAAACTGACCCATAGGGCTTGTGTGTTATATTTACATCTTCTCAATACATTTTTTAGAAGTAAAGGTTCTATAAATGTTCCCCTCAAACATAGACTTGAAAATGCACTAAATGCACTAAAAATGGATGAAATTCATGAATGCTTTGGAATACAGACCTAGGGTTGGTCTCTTTAGTGTTAAGTTTACTGTAAAACAAATGTACTGTTCTAAACATTTTTTATTTTACACAAAACATATAGTTTACAAAATTATTTTTTACTCTAAACCATATGTCCAACCAAGCTGTGTTACAAATTTGAAGTTGATATCACAAAAATTGAAGTTTTTGTTTAAGCTCTATACCAAAAATAGCCACCGGGTGACACACCACATTGAATTTTTTTATGCGTTCTCCTGTAATAAATTAAGAAATCAAACAGTATTTTTATACATTAAAACATTATACATTATATAGTATGCACAATTTTAGCTTCAGCCTGCAGAAAAAAAGAGCATAAGAGCATGCAAATAAGAAGTAAAACACATTTGGAATTTCCTGCATGATTTGAATGAAAAAAACAACAAGGAAAAAAAACACAAAAGCAAAGCACAGTAAACTATATTATTCATAGATTCAGTTATATCAAATGTACTTGGGAAAATAGTAAAATAAAGTATCACATTTATTTTAAATTGGCAATGTTACTGAATCATTGTCAGTGTTGAATATATGCTAACAGAGTTTACTTACAGTTTTTATTTATTTATTTGTGATTTTGCATTTATCCACATGCTCTCAAAAGAATGAACATCCATAATATCTATTCTAAAGTGCATAATAGTCATTTTTAAGATATATTCTTGATTGTTTATATTTTACATTTATACTGACATTAAAATTTATAGACCATTTGTAAACTTAGTAATGAAATACATTATTGTATTTATGTGTGATCTCTTTTTTCATGGAAAAAATGGTACTTTATGTACTTCTGAATTCACTGACGTGCTGAAAATAATTTAAATAAAAGTGGAAAATTTACAAATGATGAATGGTATATTTTGCAAACCAGTATTCATGGATATTTATTTTGTTTAAAGAAAAGTATATAAATCATTAGAATACATTATTTCCGTCATTAAATTTACATTATTGAGTGAATAATGTAATTCAGTAGTTGCAAGGGGACATGTATTCTGCTTAATATATGAAACATATTGTGTGTATCACATAATCATGTTTAGTTTATGCAAAAAAATGTAACTGAAGACTCAAGAGTCATGCTGCAAATCTAACACAAACCACACCTCTGTAAATCCAGTATATAATAATCTCACACTGTCCATCTGACACCCTTCATCTGATCATGGCACTGCAAATCATCAGCTTGCTTCTTTTCACTGTGTTTTTCTCCAAAGGTACGTCATAAAGGATTTATTTCCATGTGTCCATCCATTGCTTTTAGGCATATTTTTTTAACTAAAGCTTTGCTGAATAATTTATGCGAGACTTTACACACAGTTAATATGTTTGTCACTTCAATCATTTTATTAAAAAAAAATAATAATAATCATTTAGAAGAAATATTTAAAAGGCTTTATATGCACGCTATGAATATCCCTAATTATTTTCTCATTCTCTTTCAGCACTGACACTGGAGTGTTACAACTGTACCACAATAGCTTCATCTGCAACATGCACTCAAACTGCCAACTGTTCTTCAAACTCACATTGCAGATACATGACCACATACTGTAAGAATAACTGATTATGAAACGTGCGTTTGGTAAAGAATATGTTATTGACTGGGGTTGCTATTGAATCATAATTTTTAATGTTGTTCATTGTAGATGCTGAGATTAAATCTTGCACAGATTCTGCCTTGTGTGCTAACTGGACCATGCATGTTGGACAGTACAACATGGTTTCCCGATGCTGTGCTTCAGATCACTGCAACAATGCTCCAGGTACTACAAACATGTGAAAGTGAAGGAAACATTAAACTGTGATCTTCGCACTTACCACTTTTAACTACATTAAATTTTCGAAAAGGTCTTTTGCAACTCAAAATGAAAATTAAGTTATTATTTGCTTCTTTTTTTCTTCTCAAACCTGCATGATTTTCTGTCTTCCATGGAATACAAAAGGAGAATTTTTTAAGAACATACTGGTCTTTATTTTTTTTTCAATGCAACTGCAATGAATGGAGGTCTCAAGCTTCGAAAAGGGCACAGAATCACCGTAAAAGTGGCCCATATTCATTGATAATATCGTTTTTAGCGAGTAAATTTGAAATTGAGAACCAGGTCATTCTGACTGCTTTTGTGAACAGGATCAACTGAACCAGGGAAAAGATCTCGCACAAAAGAATGTTTTTTTTATGAATCATATGTCAATTTGTTAGGGAGTTACTGTTAAAATTATACAGTCAAACCAAACTTTATTCAGACACCTTGAACATTTCATTCATTAATTTTGTTTATTCACTATAGTTTAAAAAAATGGTAATAAAATATGACAAGATCTCAGCGTGTCAGAAACTGTGTCAGAAAAAAAAAAATCTTAATTATGTAGATAACACTTAAGCAAAACATGGTCAGGTCAAAATGCTGAGTTCAACTGTCTCTGCTTTTCTTTACAGCTGCAGACCCAGATAATGAACTGACGTGTTACACCTGTAGTGACACAAACTGCTCAAAAACACTGAAATGTAAAGGTGTTGAGAACCAGTGCATCACTGCAACAGGTGATTCATGGATAATCTAATCTGCAGAGACAGAATAGCTGTTTCCTAATGTGAATGAATTACAGTTCTTGTTTTCCATCAAGACTCATTGAAATCTTTCTATAAATTCCTTTTTCTCTTCTGTTTTTTCTTAGTTGGATTTAATGGCACGAACTCCATTATCAAAGGATGTGCAAGTCAAAACATCTGTAACAACAGTACACTAGTGAACCCTGCACTTCCCCAAGGCCTAATCGTGTCTTCTGTTTCATGTTGTGGAGCAAACCTGTGTAATAATGCCCAGAGTACAACACAGGGACTGTTTCTGCTGGTACCAATACTTTCCCTCCTTTTTTCCATCTGAGATCCGGTTTAGGAGGTTTTCCTTTGGTTATATTAGTATTTGGATGCTCAGTTTTGTCAATGTAAAGCAGTTATAAACTTTTCTGATTAATTAAGAGGAATTTATTTGTTAAAATGACCGTCTGTCTGGTAAGTGTGCTGTTGTATTTCTAATCATGAATCTAATCAAGTAAAATAAACATTAAGTTTACTTTATTAGCAGTCTTATTAAACACTAAAATGTGAATGATCAAAAATCCTTGGCGATGTTCTTGTCAATGCACAGAATAATTAGAAAGAGCAGTAGAAAGAGCATTTCAAGCAGTACTTCTATGTTGATAAGGTAATGATTGTCAAGTCGAGTATTTAAGCCCATTCACAATATAATATAATATAATATAATATACAGACTAAATGCATGTTTGAGCTGTTTTAACTGAAAGCTGCTTGAATTGACATGTCTTAAAATATGTTTGTGCCATTGTTTTGTCTCAAGATGCACACCAATAATGTTTTTTTCCCCTTAAGGGGGAAAAAAATACTTAAATGTCTTAATTGAACTAAGGCTTATTTCTGGCTTAATCTAAGCCCATCTGTGAAACCAGGCCTATATGAGTCAAATTAACTTTTATAATTTAAGAAAAATATGGCATTATGGTATAACATTGGGAGAACAAAAAGGTTATAAATATTTTTAAATAAGTTTTTCATTAAATCAGATATCTAAACTAAAGTTAAAGTAAAACTACTACAAACACAAGGAAATGTTGACACTGACCATTTGCATCTTTGGTTCCATACTATTATGTGGTTTACAGTTTGAAAAGGCAGTTGAGACATTTTGTGGGTTAAGACAGTGACAAACAATATTTGAATATTTGTAATCAAGCACAAAATGCCCTCTGCATGTTTGACTATAAAATACATATCACTAAAAAAAAGTAGATGCACTTAAATACAAACACAAACATGAAAAAATTAATCCACATTAGACAGTATGTTTTCGAGCTCTTCATCAATGTTGACTCCTGCCTGGCACACACATTTCTACACATATGATTCTATAGAAATATGCATTGCTGAAGAGTTACTCTGTTATAAGGGTTGAATTCATACACTTTGTGTCTAATCCTTGCCAAAATGCTGTTTTTATTTTCTTGAAAATGATTAACAATGGGACCTATAGTCACTAGTGTAAGATTCAAACCAGTAATTTAACTCTGAATTTAGGATTTAAGATCAAGTTTGGTACTATCAAGTAGCCACTAAGCTTTGGTTGCTCTGAAAAACTTCACTCAACCAGTATAAGAATTAATGGTCATATATTGTTTTCAATAAATCACTGATTGCAATGAACACAATGTTTATTTGATGATTTTGAAAAAGTTTGAATTAGATTAAATTGAGTTTATCCAAGTTTGCCTTTTGAGGTTTTCTCACAACCACTACTGACTGAAACATTACACTATTTGGACGGTGTGTGAGATTTATTTATTATATTTTATAAGGATTAGCTTATGAATATTAATTAGATCACATGACTGGAAGGTTGCCAAGGAACCAGCTCTATCCACATATGGAAAATGCAATTGCAAATACAATTTGCAATTTCTTTTGAAAATAGTCTAGAATATCCTTCTATAGTCAAGTATAGCCACTAGAACGTAGATTAGATTACAATAGTGTTCATTAAGTAGAGGTTGCTCTGAAAACCTCACTCATCAAGTAAAAATTCATGGTCATATTGTTCTTAATAAATCACTGATTGCAATGAATACTGTGTATCTGTTTATTTGCTGACTTTGTGAGCCATTTCAAGGCAAAGTTTGAATTAAATTAAAAATAATGCAGTTTATCCAAGTTTTCCTTATGTGGTTTGTACAGCTCAGTTGTGTATTCTCACAAACACCGAATGACATGAATGACACACTGAATGAGAGAGAGATTTATTCTATTCATCAAAGCAGATTTAAAAAGTGCTGGCTAATGCTATTCGTAAATACTCTAAGGTTGCTATTCACATCAGCACTTCGCCAGTCAGAGATCACTAAAAATAATATTAATATTACTCGCAAGTATGATGTCAGACACTGTAATTAATAACCTCTGGGCCCCTCCTTGTTCACCGGGGTACCGAGAAGCATACCGTAGCACACTGTCGTCACTCAATGGCTGGCTGTCTAAATGGTGTCTGCAGAATAATATAGGGTTCACAGACAATTGGAAAAGTTTTTGGGGCAGACCTGACCTGTTGATAAGAAATGGTTTTCTTCATTCCCCCTGGAGTGGTGCTGCTCTTCTCTCAAGTAATGGCACATAGTCTTAGAGTTGAAACTTGACTGGGCCCAGGTCAGGAAGCAGATGGACTGGTTACTCGTAGAAGTCAGATCAACCACAACACATAAAGACTCTTTCACCTAGATATCATCACATAGAGACTGTGTCTGTTTCCCGAATTAGTAAATACAAAAAAAAAAAAAAAAAAAAAAAAAAAATCAAGGGTAAAAATGTATTTGATGTCCAACAAATATAAAACAGATATACAGATGAACAGTTTGCTGAATATTAGATCCTTTTCTACAAAAGCACTTTTTGTAAATGATATGATCAGATCATAACTTAGATGTGCTGTGTTTGACAGAAACCTGGCTAAAACCAGACAATTAAATTACTTGCACAAAGGGGGAGGTGTTGCTGTAATTTATAGTAATATTTTATTTATAGTAATATATTCATCAGCTTGTTAGGAGAGAGCTTCATGAACTGAACTGAGAGTGTCAGATAAGACAGACATACAAAATGTTGAGAACCACTGATATAGATCACAATTTCAGTATGGAGTACCGCAAGGTTCAGTCCTAGGACAGTTGCTTTTCACCCTGTACATGCTACCAGTGGCATGCACGGGGTGGGGGGCTACGCCCTCGCGTTTCCATTTTTACTGCGGGAGAAACCCACAACATTCTCAACCCCCACCCAATCCCTGACTTCAGCTGAATAACAGCCGAAATGCATTTTCCTGTTTTCACTGTAAAGCTGCTTTGAAACAACTGTATTGCATAAACCATTATATGAATAAAAGTGACTTGACTTGACTAGAACCTTTTTGGGGTTCCCATCATGGGATAATTTTATGAATTTAGTTTTAATTAATTAATTTTGTTTTTACTCATTTTTAATTAAAAAAAAATTTCATGATCTAAACAGCTTCTAAACATACTTTATCACTAGAAAAATAAATCCACTTATTAAGCAATCATTTAAGACAAAAAAAAAAACCAAAACCCTGAAACCTTTGTCTTTATTTGAGGATCAAATGTTTTAAATTTATATGGTTATTCGTTAAAAATAGGCATACGATTTATTAACAAATCGTTATTTTGAAGGTCTTTAACTGAATCAGTTGATCCAGATTACAAAAGCAGTCAGAATAATCCAGTTCTCAATTTCAGATCATTTTATTAAGGAAGATTATCAGTGTTATCAGCTGAAAAAACCTGAGCATGCAAATTTGCGGTGAAACTGACTGTCATGCATTCATGAGACCCAACAATGAAACTGAGGAAACATATACAGTACAGTCCAAAAGTTTGGAACCACTAAGATTTTTAATGTTTTTAAAAGAAGTTTCGTCTGCTCACCAAGGCTACATTTATTTAATTAAAAATACAGTAAAAACAGTAATATTGTGAAATATTATTACAATTTAAAATAACTGTTTTCTATTTGAATATATTTCACAAAGTAATTTATTCCTGTGATGCAAAGCTGAATTTTCAGCATCATTACTCCAGTCTTCAGTGTCACATGATCCTTCAGAAATCATTCTAATATGCTGATCTGCTGCTCAAGAAACATTTAATGTGTACAATTGTACAAAATATTTGTGTACAATATTTTTTTTCAGGATTATTTGATGAATAGAAAGTTCAAAAGAACAGTGTTTATCTGACATCTAATCTTTTGTAACATTATAAATGTCTTTACTGCCACTTTTGATTGATTTAATGCATCCTTGCTGAATAAAAGTATTCATTTCTTTAATTTCTTTTCAAAAAAATAAAAATAAAAATTCTTACTGACCCCAAACTTTTGAACGGTAGTGTATAATGCTACAGAAGCTTTGTATTTCAGATAAATGCTGTTCTTTTGAACTTTCTATTCATCAAGGAATCCTGAAAAAAAAAGTACACAACTGTTTTCAACATTGAAAATAATCATAAATATTTATTGAGCAGCAAATCAGCATATTAGAATGATTTCTGAAGGATCATGTGACACTGAAGACTGGAGTAACGATGCTGAAAATTCAGCTTTGCATCACAGGAATAAATTACTTTGTCAAATATATTTAAATAGTACACAGTTATTTTAAATTGTAATAATATTTCACAATATTACTGTTTTTTTACTGTTTTTTTAATTAAATAAATGTAGCCTTGGTGAGCAGACGAAACTTCTTTTAAAAACATTAAAAATCTTAGTGGTTCCAAACTTTTGGACTGGACTGTATATATATATATATATATATATATATATATTATATATATATATATATATATATATCTTAAATAACAGAGGAAAGTAATTAGGGTGAAACAGAAGAGGTGTGATGGAACTAATTAACAAACATGGAACTGAACTAACCACAGAACACAGGAAAATGGGAACAGAGCAAACAGAGTGAAAACGTAACCGAAACAGAATATAACAGAATAAACACATTACAGAAATACATTTGAAAAATATTTTTTCAGTTCAAGTCAAGTCAAGCTTTATTGTCATTCTGCTTACAGTATACGTGGAGACATGCAAGAGCAAAATGTCGTGCCTTGAAGCACCACAGTGCTACACATGTAAACATAAATATAAACATATAAATAGTAGAAGTATAAAGATATAAACAAGTATAAACATATAAACCTACACAATAGCTAACCCGAGATTAAGATAAAGATTTCCTGAATGATATGAATGGAAAATCAACAACAAACAACAAAGGTTAATCATCAGAATCATTATTAATCATTAGAATACATTACTTCATTTTATTTACATTATGTATAATAAGTTGTATAATTTGTTGTACTTTGTGCAAAGTAATGTATCTGAAGAGAAGACTCAAGTGTCATGGTTACGATTATGATACAACACGGGAAATCTAATTGTTGCAAATCTAACACAAACCACACCTCTGTAAATCCAGTATATAATAATCTCACACTGTCCATCTGACACCCTTCATCTGGATCATGGCACTGCAAATCATCAGCTTGCTTCTTTTCACTGTGTTTTTCTCCAAAGGTATGTCATTACAGGATTTATTTCCATGTGTCCATTGCTTTAGGCATATCATTTAATTAAACTTTGCTGATAAATGACCTTTTATTAGATGGACGATTTTGCACACAGTTAATAACTTTGCCACCTGTAATTCTTTACATTTAATTGTTAAAAAACACTTTTAGAATCAGTGTTTTAAAGGGCTTTATATGCATGCTATTAATGCTATTAATTATCTTATCATTCACTTTCAGCACTGACACTGGTGTGTTACAACTGTCTCACACTAGTTCCACCTGGAACATGCAAACAAACTGCTAACTGTTCTTCAAACGTAGGATGCAGCTCCATGACCATATACAGTAAGAATAATATGAATTATGAATTGTATGTGTATGATAAGGAAAATATTATTGACTGGGTTTGCTATGATAATCTTTATTTTTTAATATTGTTGATTCTAGATGGCAGTAACATTGGTAATAATAATCAGTGCGCAAATTCTTCCTCATGTGATAATTGGAGTATAACTCTTGGACGGATCAGGATGTCTTCCCTATGCTGTACTTCAGATCTCTGCAACAAAGCTACAGGTATACTGCAAACGGTGTGACAAACGTGAAATTTTTGAAAAGGTCTTATCTTAAATTGACATTGTAGGCCATATTTATTCATAACATTTCTACAACATATGGTACTGATATTTTAGTTGCTATTATGATTTAAAAGGAAAGAAATGTGATTCAGATAACATATTTTCAGTTTCTGTTGATTAAACCAATCACCTTCATTGTAATAAGTTTCAAAAATGTCAACATAAAATGCCTCATTCAACTTTTATGTCTGATAATCTTGCTTTTAGTGAGTCAGTGATTTGAAATTGAGACTGTTTCATTCTGAATGCTTTTGTGAACTAGATCAACTAATTCAGTGAAAAGATTTTATTTATCCTTTATTTATCCAGGAAGATCCCATTGAGATGTAATCTCTTCTTCCAGGGAGACCTTGCTCAAAAGAATGATTTACTAAATAATTTAAATCTTTTCCTCATAAAAGCTACTGCATAGATTCAGAAGATGTAAATATAATGCACAAGCTCTATGGATCTCTTTTATGCTATAATTGCAATGTTTTGTGTCCTTTTTGAAGATTGATAATCTCATATGGCAGATGGCGACAGTTGCTACAAGGCTTTTTAAGGTTCAGTTGTCTCTGCTTTTCTTTACAGCTTCAGACTCAGAGAACGGACTGATGTGTTACACCTGCAATGACATACATTGCTCAAACACACAAACACAAAAATGTAAAGGTGAAGAGAACCAGTGCATCACTACAACAGGTGATTCAGGTGATTATTAAAATATAAAATAATAATCTACTACACAGAAACAGAATTGCTGTTCCTAATATGAATAAATAACAGTTCTTGACTAATTTCTGCTTAAAGCTTTCCACCAAATCCATTTCCTCTTCTCTTTTTTTTTCACAGTAAATGTCAACAACATCATTTCAAAAGGATGCGCAAGCCAAAACTTCTGTAAGAACAGTACGCTCTGGAGAAATGCACTATTGAGCAGTATAGTAGGGAATAGTATACTACCAAACAATGTACTATTGAACAATTCACAATTCCAGCAGCTGTCCATGTCTTCTGTTTCATGTTGTGGAGCAAACCTGTGTAATAATGCCCCGAGTATGACACAGGAAGCTGTGTTGCTGCTAGTACCAGTCCTTTCATCCTTTTTTTCCATCTGAGATCTGTTTTTTTTTTTTTAGTCTGTGGATGCTTGTCTTTGTAAATGCAAAGCAGTTTTAAAGGATTAGTTCACTTTCAAATTAAAATTTCCTGATAATTTACTCACACCCATGTCATCCAAGATGTTCATGTCTTTCTTTCTTCAGTCAAAAAGAAATTAAGGTTTTTGATGAAAACATTCAAGGATTTTTCTCCATATAGAGGACTTCAATGGAGCCCAAACAGTTGAAGGTCAAAATTACAGTTTCAGTGCAGCTTCAAAGCGTTCTACATGATCCCAGACAAGAAATAAGGGTCTTATCTAGAGAAACCATCGCTCATTTTCTAAAAAAAAAAATACATTTTTATTCATTTAAAACATAACTGTTAAGTGTATTACTGCCCTCCACAGGTCAAAGTTTGAACTAAATTGTCATATACAATATGCTAGTGCAAGTATATAACAATTAGTTCAAACTTTAACCTGTGGAGGGCAGTAATACACTTTGCAGTGTCTACACTGCTGGAATTCAAATAAAGAAGAAGAAGAAGAGAGCTCAAGATGAGCATTTATGGTTAAAACGAATATCATTTTTAATTTTTTTTTTTTTTTTTAGAAAATGAGCGATGATTTCGCTAGATAAGACCCTTATTCCTCGTCTGGGATCGTGTAGAACACTTTGAAGCTGCACTGAAACTGTAATTTTGACCTTCAACCGTTTGGGCTCCATTGAAGTCCACTATAAGGAGAAAAATCCTGGAATGTTTTCATCAAAAACCTTCATTTCTTTTCGACTGAAGAAAGAAAGACATGAACATCTTGGATGACATGGGGGTGAGTGAATTATCAGGAAAATTTTAATTTGAAAGTGAACTAATCCTTTAAGCTTTTCTGATTAATTTAGGGGAATTTATTTGTTTAAAATGTCTAGCTGTCTAATAACAAGCATGCTGTTGTATTTATAATCATAAATCTAATCATGTAAAATAAATATTAAATTAGGAATACTTTATTAGCAATTTCATTAAACACTAACATTTGAATGACCAAAATCTCTTGCTATATTCTTGTCAATGTGCAGAATGATTAGAAAGAGAGAAGAGTAACAGTGATTAATAATTTCATATTGATGAAAGTTGAATTGCAGCACATTTTCACTGTTACATGAGCCCATTCACTTTAGGTGTGCTTTGTATATTTATATGGTAGTATTTTTATGTAGATGTATAATCTCCCAATATAGATTGCATTTTATGGGCATTAAGAGATCATATGAAAATAGGTTTGTGATTTAAGAAGATGAAATGATGAATTAATGAACATAACATTTTTAAGCAGTACTTTAATGTTGATAATGTTATGAATCTCAAGTCATGTGTTCAAGACCCTTCATAATATAATATAATATAATATAATATAATATAATATAATATAATATAATATAATATAATATAATATAATATAATATAATATAATATAATATAATATAATATAATATAATATAATATAATATGTGTTGATACATAACCATAAAGTTGTGTCTTTCTGTGAAACTAAATAATAATAGTACCTTTGGACAATTAAACACATTATATGAGTCAAATGATTTTTTTAAATATATAATTTAAGAAAATATAGTATTATGATATAATATTGGGAGAACAAAAAGATTTGTCATGAATATTTTTAAATTTGTTTTTCATTAAATCAGATAAATAAAGATAAAGTTAAATCAAACACAAGGAAATATAAATGTTGACATTGACCATTTGCATATTTGGTTCTATAATGTGGTTTCAAATTTGAAAAGGCAGTTGAGACATTTTGTGGGTTAAGACAGTGACAAACAATATTTGAATATTTGTAATCAAGCACAAAACACCCTCTGCATGTTCGTCTATGAAGTACATATCGCAAACAAATGTAGATGCACTTAAATACAAACACAAACACGAGAAATGAATCCACATTAGACAGTATGTTTTCGAGCTCTTCATCAATGTTGACTCCTGCCTGGCACACACATTTCTGCACATATGATTCTATAGAAATATGCATGGCTGAAGAGTTACTCTGTTATAAGGGTTGAATTCATACACTTGCCAAAATGCTGTTTTTATTCTCTTGAAAATGATTAACATTGTGACCTAGTCACTAGTATAAGATTCACATCAGCAATTTAACGATTTAGGATTTAAATTTGGTATTGTCAAGTAGCCACTAGGCTGTGTAGATTACAATGTATCTGTTTATTTGATGATTTTGGCAAAGTTTGAATTAGATTCAATTGAGTTTATCCAAGTTTGCTTTTTGAGGTTTGTACAGCTCAGATGTGTTTTCTCACAACCACTACTGACTGAAACATTACACTATTTGGACGGTGTGTCGTGTGTGTGAGATTTATTTATTATATTATATAAGGAATGGCTTATGAATATTAATTAGATCACGTGATTGAAAGGATACAAAGGGCGTCTGCATGGCGTAAGTAATATTAATGAGCAATGCCGTCACCATAGTAGCGTTCATTCTCGTATGCTGGTGGGCGGGGCCTATCAGCTCCAGTCAGTGGCGCTCGTGCTTCAAACGAAACAAGCAGTCGCGCAAAACACCGAGACAGCTCTCTAATCATGTAGCCTAGCTTATTTCTAAAGTTTCTTATCTGGTTTTATAAACGAAAGTCAATATATTGACTTAATATATTTGGAAAGTTGTTGCCTTTCACTCGTAGAAGTGTCTAACGTTACATGTTTAGTGTTATTGATCTGTCCTGAGATCTGTACTTCACCGCTTTATCATCACTAACAGGTGAGTGTGTTTTTATTGTCATTTTATCCTAAACTTGATTTAAATATTATTTAATAAATAAATATGAAATTAGGATTTTTTTTTTTTGTCTTGTAAAACATTGTAAATATTTGATCATTTATTGTCTTGTAATTTTGTCACTAATAGCACTTTATAAATGGCAATAGATTCAGTGAATCACAGATAAGGTTTTTATTATTATTATTATTATTATTTCTTAATAAACTATAAGCTGTAAAATGATTGATCAGGCGATGTCTCATGTCAGACACAAGTTGAATCCTCTTTTCAAGGACTAAACAGTTTAATCTTTACCCTTCCCTAAACGTTATATCCTTGGTACAAATAAATCCTCAATTGAAGCATCTTTCACATTGAATAAGCCTCCTGCATTTCAGATATTCTTCAAGCTTTGGGAGTCTGTGAGAGTATGTTTTGTCAATGCAAATACCAGAATAACAGTAACTGAGACTAATACATTATAAGCATGGATCTAAGTTTTTGAATATTTTAAAGTAATATAACATAGCAAAGTACTTGTCTGCTATCTTGCACAAGGAGTTGATAAACCTATATTAATTTTTCTGGCCTAACTATGTATGATTATATGATGATTATTTCAATCAAAACAGATCCATTTTTAGGTCACTACCCACTGGTAGAGATCTGTTTTAAAGAAACACATACTTTCCATTGTTTCCCTAAAGATGAATAAATTCTATACATGTAATGCATTCAGTGCTGCGGTGCAAATGCTGTGGCACGATTTTGAAAAGTAATTAGTTCATTTGTTACTTTAAAAGGCGCTTGACTGAAAAGCACAAAAGTCCATTTACAACTTTTGCTCAAAAAAGCACGTCTAGGTTGTGACAAGAATGTCAATTTGAGAGGCCCTCAATGTAGAACATGGTGATGAGCTTTGTTAATAAGTAACCCGGAGAAGAACTAAGTAATATTACAGAACATTCTGTTTCTAAGCCAACCATTCTTTCCCAAAGAACTGTTTTCCATTTGTCTTCATATTTTGCTTAATACACTTTCATAAAATGAGAATAGTTTACTCAGAGTTGTGCGAAATATCTATTTTTATCTTTAATAAAGCTGTAGGCACAGGCAATATGAATAAGCAAAACCTCTGTTAGAGTTTATAGACTTACTGATGTCAGAATTATTTGCCATTTATGACAAATCAAAACATAGCTTTTTTCCTTCATCACATACTTTTAGGTCATCACTGATTCACATAATGTTGCAAAATTGTTATTTTTGTCTTAACTATTGATTAACCATTTTCTTTTGCGACTGTTCTGTTTTCAGGGCTTCCTGTTCTCAGGATGTGTTCATTGACAGATGCCTGCTGGAGGTAACCGAAACACACTACAGTCATTTTTTTTCACCCTGGAGTGGACATGGTCCATTGGGCCACTCATCTGGTGACATGTGTCTGGATACAGGCTCTAATGTCTTCTGCATTAGACACTTGTCCCCCAACGGCCCCCATCGCTGTGGACTTCTCGGTGCCGTACCCCATGACTTACTTTCAGACCCGCAATCCCATCCAGAGCATAGTTGCCAACTCCCTTTTCCAAGAGGTCTACGTGGCCTCTCAGAACGTCATTGAGGCAGTGAACATCACACTAGGTAAACTGTGGGAGCTCCGTACGGGGCCGGTGGCCAGCCCGGAGTGTGAGATATGCGCTTTGTGTGATATCGCAAGAGATCCCTTCCATGAGGACACAGACAATGAGGTGTTGCTCTTAGACACGTTCCTGATGTACTTGTACTCGTGTGGAAGTTCCCAATATGGAGTTTGCTATTTCCATCAACTCCACAAAAATGGAAAGCCTCCTGGGCCTTCAAAGTGTTTATTCCGGAAGAAGTTCAACTCTCCGCAGTTCTGTCCGGATTGCATCGCTAGTCCTTTGGGAACTAAAGTCTCTATGGTGGAAGAGGGCCAAACGGTGTACTTCTTTGTTGCGGCAACGGTGAACAGCAGCGTGACTCAAAAATATGGTCGCATGTCCATTTCCGTACGCCGACCGCTTGCAACCGAGGATGGTTTTTACAGCGATGTCAGAGGATTGACGGTTTTGCCTGCTCTACAGCAGACGTACAGCATTGAGTACATGTACAGCTTCTACACACAGGACTTTGTCTACTTCTTGTCTGTTCAACGAGAGAAAACCGACTTAGACTCTTCGCCCTTTCAGACGAGACTAGGCCGTCTACCACGCCATGAGTGGGAGATGCGACGGTACCGCGAAATTGTTTTAGAATGCCGCTTTGAACCCAAAAGACGAAGGAGAAGCAACGTCAGCGAACCTTTCAAAGACGTTGTCTACAACGTGGTTCAAGCCGCCCACTTCGGGAAGGCCGGACGAGAGCTCGCCGATGAGCTGGGTGCTGAAGAAGAGGATGATATCTTATATGGTGTGTTCGCTGTAACCGACGACTTGGGTGTTCCTGAACATGACTCGGCACTTTGTGCGTTTCCGATGGATACAGTAAACACAGCAATAGATGACGGAGTGGAGGACTGTTGCAAGTCGGGACCAGAGCAGCTTTCCAGAGGCCTTTGCCATTTTCAGCCCTGTGAGAGCTGCCCACACGAGGTTGGTGCATTTCAGCTTATTTACCCTATTGCACATTCTGTACGGTTTTAACTTTTTGCAGACAAATGAAAGGAATATTCCTGGTTTTGTCAAAAGCATCCACGACGTGCTGTAGATTACCACAGAAAACAGTCCATGACTAGTTCCAAAGAAAAAATGCAATTACAACACCACCAATCAACATTAAAATATGCAAATGCAACACTGTTTTGAATGTTTAACTTTAGCACATGACATTTCGTGTGGTTTTGAAGAATTGGCTGGTGGACTGCATTTCTTGTCCATCATTTTTTTGTTCTTTTGTCGTATAGTTTGAGTGACCACAGTCTGGGTCATAAGTCACTTGCTTGTATATTCTGTCTCATGTCTTTGTGTTTGTTAGGGTTTCAGCTTCTATAGAGAGAAACAATGGCACTGAATGCACTACACTCATAAAACAGTAACTGTATGGTCTGATTGAAGTAACCATTTGCACTTTTCAAGCACTCATTAAGTGTTATTTTCATTCTCTTATGTTTGCATCTGTGGCACACATACACACAAAATGTGCATTTTTTGTTTATGCAGGAATTAAAAAGCAACTACTGTAGTCCAATAGAATTCTTGGGTATGACAAGAATTTTGCAAAGCCATTTGACACGTGCTGGAAAGTTTAACCCTGACAAAAAAGGGTTCTGTGGAGTTCTAGTAGCCCTTGAAAGGCCTGAAAAATGGGTTAGTTCACCCAAAAATGTCTGGATGATAATGAAAAATAAAGTTTTTTTTTTCTTAATTTTTGGGTTAGTTATTTATTTATTCACACTCAAACCCTTAAGACTTTCGTCCATCTTCAAAACACAAATGAAGATATTTTAAATGAAATCTGAGAGATTTCTGTCCCTCCATGTCAGTCCACAACTACCACTTTGCTGTCACTTCAAAAAGTTCATAAAGACATCGTAAAACTAAACCATATGAATTGAGCAGTTTAAACCAAATTTTCTGAAGACATTTGATTGCTTTATATCATGAACAGATAAAATTTTGGCTTTTATTTACATATAAACATTGATCAGCGAACATATGCAGAAGCTTGATGTGCAAGAACAAACCTCATTGGTTCTTGCGGAAACTCAAACATGCAGCTTGAGCTTCCATTTACCACAACAGATGTGTGCATTGATGAAGGTTTATATGTGTAAAAGCCTAAATTCAATCTGTTCATCATATAAAGCGATCCAGGCTCTTCAGAAAATTTGGACTAAACTGTTTAATTAATAGGAATTCATTTTACAACTGGTTTATGGAGGTTTTAAAGCTTCAAAGTCATAGTTGCGTGGACTGTCGATGAGGAAATTACTCAGATTTTATTAAAAATATCTTCATTTGTGTTTTGAAGATGAACAAAAGTCTTAAAGGTACAATTTGTGATATTTTTTCCCGCTAGAGGTCACTAGAAGCATATTCAAAACAAAGGCGTAGTTTGATGACGCCAAGTTTTAGAGCGGAAACTTGGGACATGTGGTCTCCATCTCAAAGGACGGTGCAAAAGAATAGGGATTGGAGTCTGGAAGAACTCATGTTCGTGGATGCGATTATTAACGTTACTGTAGTATGAAGCAGAGTAGGACCGAGTGTTGCGGGAGCTGAACGAGGAGCTGGAGCGATTGATCAACACACGCCTCACGAGCAGCGGGACTTTTATTATGACACAGTCGCCGGCGCCGCTTCCACTTTTCCGGTCATGAGTTTACGGGAGTTGTCCTTGTCGACAGAACCAGCGGCAGATGGTCAAAACAGTAATTATGTTCCATAAATAATTAACACAATCCACCATAAAACGTGCAAGAAGTAAATAAGGAACTGCTTGAAGCAAGCTGGTGGTTTGCTGGACGCTAGACACTACTTCTGCATTTGTCCACGGCACTATTGTCATGTGGGTTCTACGTCAGTAAAGGCGGTAACAAAGGTAACTGACGTCATTGACAGGCGACTGCACTGCCCCGTGTCACTGTTTAGAATGGGAATTTTTACAAGTAGTTGAAAACATTAGAGACATTGTTTGTAATCAGCTGGACAAAATATATAACACTAGCCTAGTGGTTTTTGGATATTTTACTGCAAAAATTTTACATATTGTACCTTTAAGGGTGTGGAACAACATGTGGTTGAGAAACTGATGACAAAATTTTGTATTTTTTGGTGAACTAACCCTTTAAGTCTGTACCTATCTTTCAGTCAAAGATAGTAAAAGGTATAAGGTTGATATTGCATTATAGTCACTGTTGGAACTGGTCTGTGCTTGTTGTTAGTCTGATTGTCTGAGACATTACTCCTTACTAGGAAATTATTTAAAGCTTGACTCAGACTTGTAAAACAGTGACCTATACTTGACCTTTTGGCAAAATAATACTTTAAAACCCCAAGTTTTTAGGTTTTTGGTGCTTCCATCATTTTGAGTTTTATCATGAGGTTTAAGGCAAGATGCTAAGTAGCCTGTGCTTTGCTTTGTGTGTGTATGTGTGTTTAATAATGATTTTTTTCTTTGTGTTTGCTGCACCATGTGTTTTGTATTCAATTCTGCAATAGCTCTGCTATCTAACATCTGTTAAATAACTAAAATCTAATGTTCCCCTGCTCTGTATTACAGCAGGATTCTTAGAAAACAATTTCAGCCACTTACAAGATGTGCTAGCTTCATTTTCTTTCATTAAAGAAAGCATTAAAAAGGTTTTGTGAATATCCAGGAAGGTTTTTGAACATTTTAAAAAAAGATAATGGAAAAATGAGGCACTTGTAAGGCAAAGTGTTCTAGATGAACTTTTTCTGGCATGCAGCAGCTAGAACATTTTTTAGCTCCAGGCACGGTGTCAGAGAAACTTGAAATAAGGCAGAAAATTTAGCTTATGGTATGTGTTCTAAAACTACCATGAGTATTTGTACTAAGTATGCTCAAAACTCTTTTCTAAGCCAATTACTTTTAACCAGTAGGTGTCAAGATGATTTTTAGAGGATATATCTTGGTTTGTTATATCTAATTCAGTGACTCTGGATTCATTTTTACATGTAGGAATTCTTTTTACGACCACTGCATATTTACAAAGTACTCCTTTTAAAACCTTAACTAAACAAAAAATAAGAACTTACTGGTATCATGTCAATTAAATTTTCTCTATATACCTATAATGCTAATTTACATTTGGAATGAGAAAGAAGCTGTGTAAATGTGAGGCAAGTGTCTTAAAATATGTGAAGTTTTCAACAGAGATCATCATTTTAGTGTCCAGATGAGAACCGCCTACTTTTACGTAATCCAAATATCCCTGTAATGTGTGGGAGAAGTCTTGGAAATTTCAGAGTGTGATTGCGTGTTTGGTGCTATAAAAACAGTTTACAGATAGTATGTGTATGAGTGTGTGTTAGTGTAGTTAAAAGAAGAGTTTTTTTTTCCATTGAGGTCAATGTTTTTGGGAAATGAGTGGAAAAAGGAGAAAATTGCAGTGTAGTTTTTGAGATTCCAATGAGAAACACTCACCAGGTCACTCATTTTGGATGCACTTTTTAAAAAGGATGATTTAGTACATTTGAACTGGTAAAAGTGTTGCAGTTATGCTTTAAAAAAAACTGCAGCTAAAGAGCTAGTTTGTGGTAAATCAGTGTATGGTGAAATATTTAGATTATAGTGTTTGCACAATGGAAATGCATCAGTGAGAATTGTGCTGAGTTTTCCGGGAAAAAAGTCAGGCTAAGATGTCAATTCTGACTGGCTAGCACACTTTCTTTAAATGCGAAGTCAGTCACAGACACTTACAATATTTCACAATTAGGGTCATGATTTGGTTGGTCAGCGGTTGTGTGGTTAATGTCTGTTGTTTGGAGTATCAGACTCTCAAACAATACAGGAAAGTCTGCAGAGAGCCACATGTAAGAGTTCACCATAGTTCACACTCACAGTGAAATTTGATGGAGTTTGTTTGTTATGTTTGGAATTCTTGTGGTAAAGAATATAAATTGGTGGCCTAGATTACTGGAATATACAATTTTCATTTGAAAAGTTCTATCTATCTGTCTTTCATTTGGAAAATTCTTCTCAAAATATTGTCATATACAGCTGCCATTTTATCTGTGGAAGAATTTCACTAAAATGTTTTTTCTTCTCAGCTCTCATCTATCTATCTATCTATCTATCTATCTATCTATCTATCTATCTATCTATCTGTCGTTCTGTCTTTCTGTCGTTCTATCGTTCTATCTGTCTATCTTCTATCCGTCTATCGTTCTATTTATCTATCGTTCTGTCGTTCTATCGTTCTATCGTTATACCGTTCTATCGTTCTGTCGTTCTATCGTTCTATGTATCTATCGTTCTGTCGTTCTATCGTTCTATTTATCTATCGTTCTGTCGTTCTATCGTTCTGTCGTTCTATCGTTATACCGTTCTGTCGTTCTATCGTTCTATCTGTCTATCGTTCTATCTATCTATCTATCTATCTATTGTTCTGTCGTTCTATCATTCTGTCATTCTACCGTTCTATTGTTCTATCGTTCTATCGTTCTAACGTTCTGTCGTTCTATTGTTCTATCTATCTATCGTTCTATCTATCGTTCTATCTGTCTATCTTTCTATCTATCGTTCTATCTATCTATCGTTCTGTCGTTCTATCGTTCTATTTATCTATCTATTGTTCTGTCGTTCTATCGTTCTATCTGTCTATCGTTCTATCTATCGTTCTATCTGTCTATCTATCTATCTATCTATCTATCTATCTATCTATCTATCTATCTATCTATCTATCTATCTATCTATCTATCTATCTATCGTTCTGTCGTTCTGTCGTTCTGTCGTTCTATCATTCTATCATTCTATCTATCTATCGTTCTGTCTATCGTTCTGTCTGTCTATCGTTCTATCTGTCTATCGTTCTATCTATCTATCGTTCTATCTATCTATCTGTCTATCTATCTATCTATCTATCTATCTATCTATCTATCTATCTCTATCTATCTATCGTTCTATCATTCTATCATTCTATCTATCTATCGTTCTGTCTGTCTATCGTTCTATCTATCTGTCTGTCTATTGTTCATTGTTCTATCTATCTATCTATTTATCGCTCTATCGTTCTATCTGTCTGTCTATCGATTGTTCATTGTTCTATCTATCTATCTATCTATCTATCTATCTATCTATCTATCTATCTATCTATCTATCTATCTATCTATCTATCTATCTATCTATCTATCTATCTATCTATCTATCTATCTATCTATCTATCTATCTATCTATCTATTTATCTATCTATCTATTTATCTATCGTTCTATATATCGTTCTGTCGTTCTATCTATCTATCATTCTATCTATCGTTCTATCTATCTATCGTTCTATCTATCTATCTATAGTTCTATCTATCGTTCTATCTATCTATCGTTCTGTCCATCTGCCGTTCATTCTATCATTCATTCTATCATTCGTTCTGCCTTTCCTCCTGTCTGTCTATCTATCTATCATTCATTGTTCTATCTATCTATCTATCTATCTATCTATCTATCTATCTATCTATCTATCTATCTATCTATCTATCTATCTATCTATCTATCTATCTATCTATCTATCTATCTGTCTGTCTGTCTGTCTGTCTGTCTGTCTGTTCATTGTTCTATCCATCTGTCTGTCTATCATTTGTTTTATGTCTGTCTGTCGTTCATCATTCTGTCTGACTTCCTGTCCGTCTATGCCATCTATTTGTCTCTTTTTTTATTTTACCAGTTTATTTTGTATTTACTATTTTATTTTTTAACATTTTTTACTTTTTATTTTATTTACTTTGTATTGACCTATTTTTATTTTTATGTATTATTTTTTCTTCCTTTTTTGAACATCACTAATGTTATTTCCATGTTATGTTCATTATAGTTATTTATTTACAGACATACAAATAACTTTTGTTTGTGGGTAAATTACTGATTTTAGAAAATGAATGAAAGTGTTTATGAAAATGACTAACTTTTGATTGTTGTACCTCGGAGCATTCATTATAAAGAAAGACAAACAGATATATGTAATACAGCAATGCAGCTCTGATTATTTTATTGCATATGTGTGATCAGAGCATGGAGCACAATATGACCTGCAGAGATCAGCCCACCCTGGTGTCTCAGCCGTACTACAGAGTAGACCTCTTCAACAGACAGATGAGAGGCGTTCTGCTCACTTCTCTTCTGGTCACCAGCATCGAGAACAAGACCGTGGCTCATATAGGCACTTCAGACGGGAGACTGCTGCAGGTGTGAATCATAAAGAAGACAGTTACTAGCTATGCCAGTTCAATTTATTATTATATAAACCTCTTTTCTTTTCACGCTACAGCTTGTCCTGAGAAGGTCCAGCCCTGTCATCTTTGCTAATTACTCCCTTGTAGAAAACCAGAAGGTATCATCTACCGCAGCGGTTCTCTCCCCAGACCATCTACTGTTTGTAGTTGGAGATAAGGTATGTATCAGAAAAAAATTAAAGGAACGAACCAGATGGAGTACCAATCATGATTTCGCATAAATCTTTTTAAGTAGTATGCAGAAATATACCAAGTGGACCAGGCCAAGTTTCCAGAAGGCTTTATTCTTTCTTTGGGATAATAACAGTTATATATTCATAACTGGCAGATGATTCAGGTGCCTCAGAGAGGTCCAGGTTGCCGGCACTTCCTCACATGCGCCATGTGCCTGACCGCACCAAAGTTCATGGGCTGTGGCTGGTGCTCGGGTCAGTGCACCTGGGCTTCTGAGTGCAGGGCACACTGGGGAAATGAGTCATGTCCGCCCAGCATCACAGAGGTGAGATATGATTTGGAATACATTTTAACCCTTTTAAGATATTTGAAACTTGAAATATTATTTACAGATTATTTGAAATATTAGCTTTATATATATATATATATATATATATATATATATATATATATATATATATATATATATATATATATATATATATATATATAATAGCTAATATTTCAAATAATATATAAATAAACTTTAAATATTTAGCTAATATTTTAAGTATGTTTATCCACAGGCTAATCGAAAGCATTTTGCAAATAAAACATGTATGGAAATGTTCGGTGTAGTTTTTCCCCAAAACAGCGCCTCCTGATGGCCAGAGTGAGATGACTTTGTGCGGATGGGAGTTCCAGTCTCCCCTGCGACCTGCCATCACGACCAGAACCCATGAGGTAAAGCTGGGTGAGACCGCCTGTCTGGTCCAGCCTCACAAAAGCAACAGCACACAGTAAGTATTACTGATTTCCTGTTCTTACAGACAATGAATAGCTATAAAAGTGGCTTTTTCCACTTGCACATTACTGTTCAAAACTTTTGGGTCAGTATTTTTTATTTTTATTTTTTCGAAAGAAATTAATGCTTTATTCAGCAAGAATAACACAATAACTCATAATTTTTTTAATTTACATTCTTAAAAGAAATTTTTTATTTAAAATAAATGCTAATCTTTTTAACTTGCTATTCATCAAAGAATCCTGAAAAAAAGTATCTTTGTTTACACAAAAGTATTAAGCAGCACAACTGTTTTCAACATTGATAATAAAAAAAAGAAATGTTTCTTGAGCAACAAATCAGCATGCTAGAATGATTTCTGAAGGATCATGTGACACTGAATACTGAAGTAATGATGCTGAAAATTCAGCTTTGAATCACAGGAATAAATTACATTCTAAAATATATTAAAACAGAAAGACATTATCTTAAATTGTTATAATATTTCACAGTTTTTCTGTAGTTTTTTAATCAAATAAATGTAGCTTAGGTGAGCATAAAACACTTCTTTAAAAAAAAAATCATTAAACAATTTTACTGATCCAAAACTTATATAAAACTTCATTCACAGCAAGATAACTAACACTTTCAGATGCCCAGAAAGCCACTAAAGACGTATTTAAAATAGTTCATGTGGCTACAGTGGTTCAACCTTAATGTTATAAAGTGACCAGAATACTTTTCGTGTGCCAAAAAAACAAAATAACGACTTTATTCAACAATATCTATTGATGGGCGATTTCAAAACACTGCTTCATTAATCTTCAAAGCTTTACGAATCTTTTGTTTCGAATCAGTAGTTCAGAGTGTGTATCAAGTTGCCAAAGTCACATGAACCATTGAATTTTCAAAACACTTATGATGTAACAAAGCCTCGTTTACTGAAATCACATGACTTTGGCAGTTTGATATACACAGAATTTTCATTTTTGGGTGAACTATTCCTTTAATTTTCACATAAATATTTGCAAATTTTGTATGCCCATGGAAAGTAGATGCATAACAGACTTTTAACACCAAGATGTTTGGTTGAATTTTACATGGTTGTATGAAGGTAAGTGTTTAAGTCATGTAACTGGTCATTTTTGTGCCCAGCTTATTGTGTAAGATCCGCTCTGGGGCGACAGAGCCACCTTTTAAACCAGTGAACGTCACAGCAAAAGTGCATGAGGGCCGAGTGGAGGGCCGTTACTCTATTGAAGGAAGTACAGAGATGCCTGGATTCACCTTTGTGGTAATTCGTTCATTATACAAGTTACACTAGCAAAACTTGCGTTTCCTTCTCTTAAAATCCGCAACTTGATTTTTAAAAAATTAGCCATTAGCAAATGTGTTTACGATAGTTGACCTTTGCTTAACATCTTTTTAACATCAGGTTCCAAACATCACCGAGATTCAACCTGACTATGGGCCTGTGGACGGAGGAACCCTCATTACCATCACAGGTCCTTATCTGGACTCTGGCAAGAACAGGAAAGTTACACTTGATGGAGAAACATGTCCAGTCCAAAGGTGTGTGTGTATGTATTGTAACTGGTGGCCTGTGACTGAACTGCAGAGGGTCTGCTGATTTTATCAAATAATTTTTGTGAGAATATGCCTAAAACACAATTTATTATGTAAAAATAATGTACACTAACTTTCAAATATAGTTTACTTTGCATTTATTTAATCAAATTATTTCAATTTATCAATTTTTAATCAATTTATTTGCCCTCTGTCAGTCAAATAATAGCAGTGATTGGGAACTTCAACTATAACAGTAAATAAAACTTGCTTAGACAAATCAAAATTAAAACCTGCGGCTCGTGAAGACACATTAATGTCCTAAGACACGAAACGATCGGTTTGTGCGAGAAACCGAACATTATTTATATAATTTTTACCTCTAATACACCACTATGTCCAACTTCGTTCAGCTTCCTGTTAGTGAGGTCAAAAAACGCGCTCTGTTGACGGAAGTGATGTCTCGCCCATATACTTCAATGAGCGCGAGACATCACTTCCGTTGTCAGAGCGCGATCAGACCTCACTAGCCGGAAGCTGAACGAAGTTGGACATAGTGGTGTATTAGAGGTAAAAAATTATATAAATACTGTTCGGTTTCTCGCACAAACCGATCGTTTCGTGTCTTAGGACATCAATGTGCCGTCACGAGCCGCAGGGTTTAATTTGGACTTGTCTATGGAGGTTTTTTCGACTCTTATTGTTCAAGTTCCCAATCACTGCTATTATTTGACTGACAGACGGCAGCAGTTGCAGTTAAAAATCATAATTTGCGTTCGACTGAAGAAATAAAGTCACCTACATCTTGGATGCCCTGGGGGTAAGCAGATAAACATCAAATTTACATTTTTGGGTGAACTATCCCTTTAAGAAATGACTGACCCCAAACAACTAAATGGTTGTGTACATGTATATGACTCTCTACAACAGTAATTATTATTTTAATGGTTTTGCAAAATGTATGAAATGTATCATAAAGTTTAAAACTGTAAATACATGTTATTGTAGGCCAGGTCTAAAATGCAGTTTCATACAATACGTAATGGTGTTTATCCTACAGTGTATCTGTTGCCAGAGGAAACCTGTCCTCCATCGTATGTCTCTCTCAGCCTGTGACGGAGGTGAAAGACGTTGTGCTCCGTGTCAACATCGATAAATCCCGTGTTCTGACAACTAAAGTCTTCCGCTACAAAAAGACCCCTGAGATTCTTGCAGTGCTGCCCGATTGCAGCTTTGACAGGTACTATAGATGCAGGAAGTCATGAGTTGTTTACTTATTGGCATTTGAGAAAAGCTTTTTGGAAAAAAAAAATGGATTGTCTAACATTTTATTTTGCTGAATTGCAGTGGGTCAAGAATCGTCATTGAAGGCCGAAATCTGGACTCTGTCTACAGAACTGTTGTCTACTTTAAACCCAAAGAAAGCCACCTCAAGCCTGTGTCCACTGTATGAACTGTAAACTTTTGGTTCTAAGATATTTGCCTTGTTTATTTAAAGGGGTTATATATCATAAGGAATATTGCTTAATATTAAAAAAAATTAATTGTAACATGCTGTAACTAAAAAACGGTTCATTTGGAAGCAGCTCGGGGTCTGATTTTCTAGTTAGGTGCGTACCAGGGTTTGGACGGCAGTGTTCACACTTATTCAAACGAACCACACTAACAAGAGCAATCACACCGGAGTTTGTTTTAACCAAACCAAACCTGCCAAGTGTGAACACACCCTTAGTGTCCACAACAATGCATATATTTCAGTGGCTTCAGAGCATGTAAGATTAAAATGTTTCAAATCTTTTGTTTGCAGTGTGCATAGTGTTTGCAGATTGTAGCATCAAAGCAAACAGACGTAGATTTGTGGGCACATGGCACAACATGACATTCTCCTTGTTTGGCATTTGTTTCATACCGTTGTTCTCTGAAGGAGTGCAGAGGTAAAGCAAAACCCACCCGTATGGAGTGCATGACCCCCGTCTTCCATCGAGATGAGACAGAAGAGGGCGAGCTCTCGTTTGACATGGACGGAGTGCTTGGCCTGTGGAAACAAGACTTCTCCTACCACCCCTATGGCAGACCCATCCCGTTTGAGACTGAAGGTCACATACTGAAACTCTACCCTGGGTTTGATGAAGTGTCCTTGCATGTATGTAGATACTTCCATTATTAAAATCACTTTCCATTGCTGCACTTTTTTCACTTTTTCATGGTATGCCTTTTTTACTTATGACCCAGCATCAGAAGTTGAACCTTGTGAGTTCCTGCATGTCAATCACGATGACGGTTGGAGACGTTGACTGTGGTGCTAAAGTTCTAGATAATGAGATCACATGCAGGATCCCTAATAATCTCACTATTCCCAGTGAGGGTTTACCTGTGAAGGTGAGTGTTTGAAAATATGTGTAGATTTATAAATGCAGTAAATTACCTTGTCTTTAGCAAAAGCACCTCGATGGCCATTAGTTGCGTAATACACCCTTACTCTGACATCAGTATTTTCTCATGCCAGGTAACAGTTAATGGGTACACACATAATGTTGGCACTGTGATCTTGGTCAGTAACCACTATATGGTGGGTATTGTGCTTGGCATACTGGCAGCTCTGGTCACGGGTGCGGTTCTGGCCTTCATTGTGCTGAAACATCTGAGGAAGCAGAAAAAAGGTGAGCACATTTCATATTTGCCTTTAATTTAACTAAGCAATGCCAAGTCTTAGTTTGCAGTCAGACCTTTTTCAGTCGTTCTTCAGTTACACATCATAACAAGCACAGTTGTTAAGAAGAAAAAGACAATCGGTTTTATCAATACTTTTTTTTTTTTTTTTTTTAAATCCACAGCTTCACTGGCAGAAAATCGTCTGTCTTATTTTTCCCACAGTCGTTCACGTAATAATAGTGTGGATTTAAGTCCCTTAGGAGACTACAGACGTGGTGAGATGACACCTTCACATCAGCAAATTAAAAGATCATAATGATCTATCAGCGTTTTCATATTTTTTACTGAAATGTTTTTTAATATAAGTTTAAGGTATTTAATTGAATGGTTTCTAGTTGGGATGGGGGAACAGTTCTGGTTCGGTTCTGATTTATGTGCCCTATTAAATACACAACCTTAATTTCTGTTCATATGAAATATTAGGTCTACACATTTATTTTAAGGCTAAAAATATTTTGGAAGCACTTCCATTGTTCTCTTTGGTCCTTGTAGAACTGCCCGTCACAACCATCATTGCACCTGCTGGGGCCGTGGCATTCCCTGGCCTGGCTTACACAGGTACCCTGGACACAACCCTGACTCCTCTCATGCCCCCAGAGAAGATCTCCATCACCAGTTTCCGCCCTGAGCTGCTGGAGGAGGTGAAAGACGTGTTGATCCCAGCCTCCATGCTCAAGGTTCACCACCACCAGATCATCGGGAAGGGTATGTTTTATAAATAAAATATGCTGTATGCTGCAAATACGTTCAATATACTAGGGTTAAAAAGTTTGGGGTCGATAAGATTTTTTAAATGTTTTGAAATTCTTTTATGTTCACCAAGGCTGTATTTATTTGATCAAATATTTTGAAATATTTTTACAATTTTAAATAACCATTTTCTATTTTAATATATTTTAGAATGTGATTTATTCCTGTGATCAAAGCTGAATTTTCAGCATCATTACTCTAGTCTTCAGTGCCACATGATCCTTCAGAAATTAATCTAATATGCTGATTATGCTGACTTTATTTTTGTGGAAACCATGATTTTTTTCCCATGACATTATTTTGCACGATGCTTTGACGAATAGAAAGTTCAAAAATCTTTATGAATGAATCTTTATGAAATACTATGAATGTCTTTACTGTCACTTTTAATCAATTTAATGACTGACCCTAAACTCCAGAAATGTAATTGCTTAATTTCTCAAAAATGCAATTACTGAAAAAAGGGAATAAGGTCATATTTTGAACTTAAAGATTAATAAACATGCTTTTTTTTTTTTCATAGGACACTTTGGCACAGTTTACCATGGTTACCTCACTGACCACAACAACAGAGAAATCCATTGTGCTGTGAAATCTCTCAACAGTAAGAAACTCCTCATTGGCTCAAAGATACTGAACTGCACTCTCGGGATGACCTACCTTATGAAAAATATTTATTTCTCACAATGAGCTGCCTTTAAACTTGGCTAGCTGTTAGCAGTGTTCCTGATGCATAAACGAAGGTCATGGGTTTGTTCCCTGGGAATGCAATAACTGAGTAAATGTATACTGTACCTTAAATGCTGTCTGCCAACTACTTTAACAGTAGTTTATGCAAAAATGATTTTGAATGAAACATTTGTTTTCAAACAACATCCTGGGACTAAGATCCGTTTTTTAGAAGACCGATCTCTCAATGTAAATTGTCTAGAATGACTTAATATACACACACTGACAAAAGTCTTGTCGCCTATCCAAGTTGTAGGAACAACAAATAATAACTTGACTTCTAGTTGATCATTTTGAATCAGAAGTGGCTTATATGAAAGGCAAAGGCCTCTAGATTATGCTTATTTTACCAAAATAAAATCTTATCATGCCTTGATTTTGAATTATTTAATTAGGACAGAAAGGACTTTGCTTAGACAAAAGTCTTGACACATCTTTAAAGGATTCAACCAATCACAGATTAGAGCGTCACCTGTGACAAATAGTGTAATTAAAACACATTCCCAGGTGTGTAGAAGAAGAACCCCAGCACACCCAACCTTCATTTGAAATGCATCCTGACCTCTGACAGCAAGCCAAAGATTCAACCACAGACCAAAGTGCTGATCATCAAGAGCCTGAAGACCAAGTCTCCTGCTGAGGTGGCAGACATCTTTAATGTATCTAAATGTCAAGTGGAGAGGATAAGAAAAAGATTTGAATAAACTGGTGAAGTTCATGACAGGCAGACCCCGTAAGACAACTGTTCCAGAGGACCGTTTGTTGGTTCGACAGTCCAGCATTGGTCCAGGGCCAGCCCTTTTTCAACTACAGCAGAGCTACATAACGACTGGTCACCAGAAACCCCTGTATCTACAAGAACAGTTTGTCGAATTCTGTCACGCAGTGGTCTCAATGGCCGAATTAGTGCTCAGAAACAAGCATTAAACAGAAGACAACTAAAAAATCGTGTTGCATTTGTCAAAGCCCATAGCTTGCAGGAAGGATGGACTGTGGAAAAGTGGCAGAAGGTTGATTTTTCCAATGAATCGTCTATTGAACTGCATCCCAATCGTCGCAAATACTGCAGAAGACCTATCGGAACCCGTGTGGACCCAAGATTCACACAGAAAACAAGTTCGGTGGAGGAAAAATCATGGTTTGGGGTTACATTCAGTATGGGGGCGTGCGAGAGATCTGCAGAGTGTATGGCAACATCAACAGCCTGAGGTATCAAGACATTCTTGCTGCCCATTACATTCCAAACCACAGGAGAGGGCAAATTCTTCAGCAGGATGGCGCTCCTTCTCATACTTCAGCCTCCACAGCAAAGTTCCTGAAAGCAAAGAAGGTCAAGGTGCTCCAGGATTGGCCATCCCAGTCACCAGACATGAACATTATTGAGCATGTCTGGGGTAAGATGAAGGAGGAGGCATTAAAGATGAAACCAAAGAATCTTGTTGAACTCTGGGAGTCCTGCTAGAACAAGTTATTTGAGTTATTGCTGAGACATATGGATGTAGTCCTCCAAGCTCATGGGAGTCATACACAATATTAATTCTTTTTCCACTGCACCATGACTTTACGTTCTGTACTGTGCATTATTTCTGTAAAATGACAAGACTTTTGTCTAAGCAAAGTCCTTTCTGTCCTAATTAAATAATTCAAAATCAAGGCATAAGATTTTATTTTGGTAAAATAAGCATAATCTAGAGGCCTTTGCCTTTCATATAAGCCACTTCTGATTCCAAATGATCAACTAGAAGTCAAGTTATTATTTGTTGTTCCTACAACTTGGATAGGCGACAAGACTTTTGTCAGGGTGTGTAAATGCTTGCATGACAACTCTCTCTGGTAGGAATAACAGATGTGGAAGAAGTGGAGCAGTTTCTGAAAGAGGGCATTCTGATGAAGGGGTTTCATCACAGTAATGTTCTCTCTCTGCTGGGTATCCTGCTTCCCGAAGAGGGACTTCCCTTGGTGGTCTTACCTTACATGAAACACGGAGACTTGCGTCACTTCATTCGCTGTGAGAAGAGGGTCAGTTTCTAGAACTCAAACACATCAAATATGTTATGTATTTTGCCTTTCACCTTTGCCTTGCACAACAGGATTGTATTTGTGGATGGATTTCACAACATGACCTCCTGCACTGCTCATAACCTTTATAGAAGTTCCAGGAAGTGATGTTGCAAAAAATTATACAGACTTACTGTGTGTGTTTTATATTTTAAGTCTGCTATAGTCTTGTTGTCTTACCCTAGAATCCCACAGTTAAGGATTTGATTGGCTTCGGGCTCCAAGTTGCTAAAGGAATGGAGTATCTGGCACAAAAGAAATTTGTACACCGAGATCTAGCAGCACGCAATTGCATGTGAGTTTTGCACACACAATTATTATGAATTAAGGTCCCGATATACTTATGAGCAAAATTAAAGAGCAAACTCGTGTGATGTCATTTTGAACAAAATTAGGCCAAAACTAAGTTTGTTTGGAGTTTGCCAAAGCAAATTTTCCATAAAAGTTCACTCCGGCTGGCAAACACATTCAAGCCACCTACAGCCCTAAATACAAGTTGTTGTTTTTTTTTTTTTTTGTGGTGGGTCTAGAACACACAGAACATGTACTTTGGCTCTATTGACTTGCGCTGCCCATTCAGGCATTCTCAAGCCAACATGAAAGTTTGTTTACAAACTTTGGCTTCTAGTTTTAATTCACCTTTAAAAACTGTGCACAGTGAAGTTCAAAGTACAGTTCTGAAATGGGTACCGACTGTTCCAATGTTCTGAACCAATGTTCTCTCAGGCTTGATGAATCCTACACCGTAAAGGTAGCAGACTTTGGAATGGCTCGAGATGTGCTTGAGAAGGAGTACTACAGCGTCCAGGATCACAGGAAAGCCAAATTACCTGTTAAATGGATGGCCATTGAGAGCCTGCAGACGCAGAAGTTCACGACCAAGTCAGATGTGGTGAGATATGAAAATGAAACGCTTATGTTTAACTACTGGATTACAGTAAGTGTTAATTATACACTGTTTCTTCTCAACTTTTTATTCTTTCTTTGACTGCAGTGGTCTTTTGGGGTTCTAATGTGGGAGATGCTCACACGAGGAGCCAGCCCGTACCCTGAAGTTGACCCATATGATGTCACGCATTACCTCTTAAAGGGACGACGGCTGCCTCAGCCACAGTATTGTCCAGATCCCTTGTAAGTTTTTCCATTATTCTACAAGATGCATTTATACTCCAACTTACTCTTCTTAGTCACTCTGTATGTTGGTGTAAAGTACAAAGTTTGGTTGGTTTGCAGAGGCTGGTTCTATTCTTCAGTTGTTTTACATTCTTCCATTTGTTTTAAGAAGTTGCTTTACAGCAGAACAGAGAGAGTGACATGGCCTTTTGGAATTGCAATGGTTTTAAGTAGCTGTCATTCAGTTTAGTGTTTTTCCATCATTTGAGGTTCAGAGGGTTTAGAGCTTACTCAGTATTCAGAGTGGTGGAAAAGGTCAATCGAAAGGTTGTTGTGAACGTCCCTTCAATTATCCATCATCTCAAGCACTACACCCGGAGAGTTAATCATCATTTACTTTCAGCCAGAGGGAAATATTTAAAAACCAACATACTTTTTTATGTTCCCCAAGTGACTCTGCAAAACTTTGTAAACCTTTAGAAATTTCTAGCAATCACTAACCAAACCTTTAGCTTTTAGTCAAAGTTGTAATTGTAAAAAATATGTCTGGGAATATTCTAAAAGATTTCCATGATAACAAAAGAAGTATTTAAATGAATACAAAAGTAATACTTTTTTTCTCCTTGGATATTGTTACAGAAGCCCAAGGAAGCCATGCATCATTATTGTTATTACTATACAGGGCTTGACATTAACTTTGTTGCTCACCGGCCACTGTGGCTAGAAAGCCATTTTCATAGCATTTTCACTGGCCACAATTTCGACATTGATACCACGGGGAAAAATGGCCATGTAGATATTTTTAATATTATCTTATAATTGGCAGCAGGTATATTAGGCTGCTGTCACTTTAAGGTCTGGCGCATGGATCCATCATACTGTCACACATGCGTTTTCTTTCTCAACCTCTTACATTCACTTAAAGCATAGCTGACTGTGTTTGCGTGAATATTCACCAAGACCGGCATTTTAACA